>NC_067157.1:43264678-43509498 GCF_903995435.1 Acomys russatus | reverse complement strand
TCATCTTCTGATTTTGCTAGGAAGTAGTCACACACACACACACACAACCACACACACCACACACCACACACACACACACACACGAGGTTTCTCTTGGGCATTTACTAGCTACCAGTACCCAGAGGAGCCAACATCAGGGTTGCTAAGCAGTCTGTCTTACAGGCGCCTTGCAATAGTTTTTGCTGCTTTGGTCTTCTCTCCCACTCACCTCTCTCAAAGCTCACCTCCATCACCTCTCCCAAAGGTCCTGTCCCAGCAACGCTGAGTTTCCTAATGTTCAGTGTCTTCACAATTTAGTCTACTCTGCCATCCTCTTTCTGCTAAGTGCAAAGTATCCATTCATTGAGCATTTTGTTCTCAGACTTGGTCCTTGGGCTCCATCTGATGTGAAGCTCTGTTTTCCTTCCAGAAGCCTGGAGGCCCTGCAGTTGGCCTTGTGGCCATCCCTGGCACTGCCATATGGTTGTGGATACCTGGGCTACTATGAGGCAGTACTTTCTTTGTACTCAATGGCTCGACAGGGTGAGAATGGTGACTCAGAAAACATAGGGTTCCTCTCAGCATGAGGGAGTGATTTAGAATGGATTTTGACCTTGAGAGTGACCTTCCTGGCTCGCAGGGAAATATTGGTTTTATACAAGAGCTAAGTGGTAAGAAAGGCTCAGTTAGCAGTGGTACTGCTGCTTTCTCACTGACAAGACAGACACTGGGGGGGGGGGGCGAGAGAGAGAGAAGGAGAGAGAGAGAGAGAGAGAGAGAGAGAGAGAGAGAGAAAGAGAGAGAGAGAGAAAGTATGTGTGTGTGAGAGAGAGAAAGAGAGAGACAGAGAGAATGTGTGTGTGTGGAGAGAGAGAAGAGAGAGAGAGAGAGCGACGAGAGAGACAGAGACAGAGACAGAGATACAGCTATCTGAGAAGTGGGGAAAGGTTTTACTGGAGATCTGAGTGGCTCTAACTGCAGTAAACCTAACAGAGACAAGTCAGGAGACAATCTTACGCTTTTCATTTACTTTTCACCTGTTATCCAAGGGTGAAAAGAATATCTTGAAAATAAATGGATTTTTTTCCATTTTCTTCTTCTTCCCACCCCCACTGTGCATGACTTGAGTTTTTTTCCTTTTCCTTCTCTTATTTCCATTCCTTTGACTGACGGTTTCGGTGGCAGCATGAAGGGGCAGCACTAACCCCGCTGTCTGCCTCCAGCCGCCCCCAAGAGGGATGTGGTGTTTCTGGGTAACACTGGCTGTCATTCCTGAAGCCTGCCTGTGAGCCCTGAAGATTTGGGCCAGCAGCTCTGGGCCCTGGTGGCACAGTGGCTGTTCTACATGGCTGGGCTTTCATGAAGTAAATCTCTTGACAAGCAATTTGCTTCTGCCACCTGTACCTAGACATCCTTTACTCCATCTGTGCAATGCAACCAGTTCCCTCTGCTCCTAGGATCTATCCAACCCAAAGCCCCATTTTCCTTCAAGCTGGCAGCTGCAGGTGCCGCAATTGGCCTCCTGTCCTGTCCTGACACTGCTTTCCATCGCCATCACGGGAGCCTGGGTGTGGAAGTACTCCCACCGCTGTGCAGCTCCACAGATCAAGCATGGTCTGTGTGAGGTTCCATTTGGCACTTAACAGTCAGATCATCCGTTCTTTCTCCTAAGCACGTGGGGACATGTGTAAGTGGGAAGGACGCGAGCATGAGAACACACTGAAGACCAACAAATGCTCATGGAAAATCGATGCCACACCGATATGCCTCTGACTCTGGAACACGTGTGTTTGTGTGTGTGTGTGTGTGTGTGTGTGTGTGTGTGTGTGTGTGTGTGTGTATCCACATTTAAAGTTGGTTGGCTGTGGTGGCTCCTGCTTATAATCCTGGCCCTTGGGAAGTTGAGGCAGGAGGATTGTTACTATAAGGTATAGACTACATAGTAGGTTCCAGGCCAGCCTAAGCCACACACTAAGACCTTTGGTCAAAAACTCACAAAATGTTCTAGTAGGATGCCATATGTTTCAGGTGGTTTTTCCTCCCAGCCCTTAACTCCCAGAATAACTCATTAAATATTATGCACACACCTAGGCTCTTCTCTGATGAGCCCATAACTTAAAATAACTTATTTACTATATTCATATTTATATTCTGTCATGTGGCTGGTGACCAGAGATCAGACACCGTGTGTCCATCTTCCCCGTATCTTGCCAGCTGAATCTCAACGTGGGTCTGGCACTATGCCAGAATCCCCTCGCCTACCGGATGCTCTACTTCCTATTTCTTGCCTAAGCTATAGGCCACAGATTCTTTAACTGACAGGTGTTGCATCCATACAATACACAAGATTCCTTCTACAAAACGTCAAGCTGTATGATGCTTTGAGATGGTGTAAGAATGTCAACAGTGTCTCAGTCCTAGGCCTGACTTGTTCTTTGCACGCTGTTTGTAGGGTCCAGAGCTCCTCTCATGGCATGGAGCCAGGCCCTAGCGTTGTTTTTCCAGGCACTTCTTTCTTTTTCCTCCTCTTCTTTCTTCTTCTCTTCCTCCTCTTCCTTCTTCTTCTTCTTCTTCTTCTTCTTCTTCTTCTTCTTCTTCTTCTTCTTCTTCTTCTTCTTCTTCTTCTTCTTCTTCTTCTTCTTCTTCTTCTTCTTCTTCTTCTTCTTCTAATTCTCCTTCTTCTTCCTTCTCCCTCCTCTCTCCTCTTCTTCCTTTTCCTCCCCCTTCTCCTTCTTTCTCTTTCTTCATTTTTGACTCTATAACTCATCTATACGATGAATAGAATCTATTCAGTTAGATGTGTGCTGGATTAAGGCGGTACAACAATATTCAAAAGCCAGCCCTGGCTCTACTGTCATGGAACACACAGCAGCTGCAGCAGCACAAGCAGCAGCAATGGAAATAGAGCCAGGGTGGGCCAAAGACACATCTTGAGGTCTGCTAGCTTATGTATGTGTTTGGCTAGGATAAAAAACTAGAGAGGCATTTTGCCCTTGCTTTGAAATAACAAAGCAGAAGCTGGACTTCCATTATCTGTGCCTTTGAGGTTCATGGGAGTTTAAGGGCAGTTTACACAATGGGCACAGGCAAGCCTGTCCCTTTGGAGGATTTTGGCAGAGTCATATCTATGTAAATTTTTCTAATGGTAGGTTATTTTGTATGATTCCAAGTTTTTCTTCAACAGGAGTTGCCTCATCATGGCATGAACATCTCCTTAATCTCTAACCTTTCATAATGGTCTTTGGGCACTGTCTAGTCAAAACATATACGTGAAAAAGGTAACAGAGATGAATAGAAAGCAGGAAAATATCAGGCGGTTTGCTTGGGGCCATGACAACCATGAAATGAGCAAACATTTAATTTGAGGTTGAGGTCAATGGGAAAGCTGTTAATCTCCTATAGCAGCTTCCAGGACATGTGATACAAGCCTTCTTGAGACACATACTGAATTACAGCCATTATGGTAAGTGTTTAACTCACCCTGAATTATCCCCTTGAAGTACAGCTAAAAGCTTTCTGGATTTAGTTGATTACCAAGGTTATGTGCAGCCATATTTGCAGTCCTCTTCTCAGTACAAGGTGTATGTTTGGTCACTAGTTTAGATGACTGAGTAAGATGAGCTTGATGCCTCAGCCTGATTTGAAGTTGTGTGACTCTGTACTCAAGAAGCGGTTGGCTAAACTGCAAAGCCAAGAAAGGGCAGACAGGGCTCGAAGGTTCAAGAACAATCTCAAGCCATGCTATTAATGTTTCTCTTTCCATTTTTTTCCTAACAAAGACACACAGAGAAATAACCACTATTACCTCTATGGCTTTGGGCATATAGTTTAACATCTGTGAGTGTCAATTCCACATTTGTGGAATGGGGGCAATAAAAAAGTACATACAAATATAGTACAAATAAAATGAGATAACTGAATACAGATTATATAGTGTGAAGTTTAGTTCAGAGTAGTTCAATACACACCAAGCAACTGTTACAGATTCCATACCATGTCAATGAAGAAAAATCAATGCTTTAGTTAGGATTTTTTAGTTAGATAATTTTGAAAATGGCTCATGGCAGTACAAAGTATTATGTGCATTCTAATGAGTGGAAACAGGGAACCAAGTGTTCATTTATTTAACAAGCATTTTCTCTGTGCTTGGCAGTGGGTAAGACAGGGAGGCAGATAAAAAACAGCTCCTGTCTTCCTGCATCTTGAAGTCCAGGGGGACAGATGATTGAATAAACATGACGTCTGTGCTCCATGAAAGTCCCGAACTTTTAAGGGAAGACTCTGATTTTATGAGAAGAGGAAAGTCAGTAACGTGAGATATTAGCTCAGACCCTGCTGACTTCTAGCCTTAAGAACTATTGTCCCTAGGCTACAATGTCTCTGCTAGGTGGGGATAGAAGTTTAGGAAATTCTGGGGAAACTCTGGGACTCGGGTTCAAGCCAGGGTTCCAGGTCCAGAAGCTTTACACAAGTATAGGTGGAGTCACGGAGAACGTGTAGGATCAGAGCTGGGCTCTCTCCCCCTCACAGTTCCATACACCTCTGGTGCTGGCTCTGAACTCCACTCTTAGGAGTGGAATAGTGCTGTCTCTTAAAGGCCGTATTGATGATGCTTCTTCTCTTAGATTTTTTTTGTTTTTTATGTGTGTAAGAGTTTTATTGAGTCGTAATTCAGAAAGCATAGATTTCACTCATTGAAAATGCAGTGGCTGGGCTGGGAAGACAGGTAGATAGACTGGATCAAGTGCCCAATGCCCAAGCATTTGGACTATCCTTTGGATCCTCACCACCCACACACATGTTGGGTGAGAATGGTGGCACATCTGGAATCCCAGTGCACACAGGACGGACACAGGGTTTCTAGGGCAAGCTGGCTAGTCAGAAGAGCCAAATCAGTGAGCCCCAGGTTTAGCAAGAGACCTTGCCTCAGTAAATAAAGTGCCTCAAACGGAGGAGGAAGACCTTTGATGTCAACCTCAGGCTTCTATGTGCCTTTGCTCACACATGTATCCATAGACACATGAGCACACATACAAACGTGCACACTCACACACCAAGTAAATAAAGACAAATCATTGTTCTTAGCATATTCACAGAGTTGTATGACATAATCATAGTCTGTTTCATAATACAGTCATCACAAGAGAAGCCCCCAAGCCCGTTAGTTTCTCTCTGCTGTCTTCTGTGTTTCCAATCATAGCAACTACAAATCTGTTTTTCATATCTACAGACTTGCTTCTGCTGACCATATCACACAGGTAGATGTTGCAGACTGAATCATGCCCCTTACCACGTATAGTTTGTAGACCTGAACTCGAATATGACTGGACTTGAAAAATCGGCATTTAAAGGAGTAATTAAAACGAAGTGAGGTTCTGCGGTTGGGGACGTAGCTCAGTTGGTTAAATGTTTACCTAGCATGCAGAAATTTCTTGGTTTGATTGTGATTGCCAAATAAAAGCTGGATACCTCACACATGTCTGTAATTTCAGCACTCAGGAGATTACAAATGAAGATTCAGAATTCAAAATCATTGGCTATATAGTAAGTTTGGGGTAAACCTAGTATATGTGAAATCCTATTTTTTTTAAGGAAGTTCTAGGACTCTAGGAATAAGGAATAAGACTAGGGACACTAGTCTTATTGTTCTTATCAAAAAAGGGACAGATAGCCAAGCATGCCTTTAATCCCAGCACTCTGGAGGCAGAGGCAGGCATATCATCGTGAGTTCGAGGCCAGCCTAGTGTACAAAGCGAGTCCAAGACAGGCAAAGCTACATAGAGAGACCCTGTTTTGAAAAACCAAAAATCAAACCAAAACAAAAAAGAGGGATGGACAACAGGAGTTAGTGTAATTGGAGCAAAGGCTGTGTGACGACACAGGGCAAAAATAGCCATGTACAAGGCAAGGAAAAAGGTATTAAGAGAGATCAAACCTGCCAGACCAACACCTCCATCTTGGATTTCTAGACTCCAGAATGAGCAGACTGATGCTACAGAGGCAGTCCTGCGATGTTTTGCGACAGCCCGTTATAGAGCAAATACTTGTATATTCACCCAAATTCACATGTTGAAGTCCTAATCTCCATGGTAAGCTATATTTGAAGAGGAGATCTTCAAGAAAGCAATGAAGTTTAAAAAGAGCTGATAGAGTTATCATCCCTACATGGAGAACACTCCGAGAGCATGTGGATTTCCCATAAAATCACAGAGGAAAGGGCCTAAGAAGATACAGTAAGAACATAGCCATCTACAAGATGCTTCCAGCATCGTCTGGTCTCCGGAACTGTGAGAAGATATTCATGGTTTAAGTAATTTTTGTTATGGTTCTAGCAGACCAAACATGGATTGAGAATCTGTACAGAGTCAGGCTTCCTTCATTTAGCATGATGGTTGCAAGGCCTAATTCATGATGTAACACTTGCCAGTTTCTAATCCTCTTCTATAACCGACAAACAAGAAATCATGATGTAGATATCTATTTTCTTGTTTATCTGTATGTCAGGAAGAGGAAGACTTGAATCCTTGCTAACTTTGCTGTTTGAATTAGACACACTACCAGTGTTCATGCACAAGGCTTTGTGTAGACATAAGTTTTGTTTTGTCTTGGGTATGTGCTTAGGAATGGGATGTTATTCAAAATGATGCCCCTATGCATTTACTGTTGGGAACTCTAGGGAACATGTGGGCACTTCTAAGAAAGGTACCAGACTCGGAAATGGCTGCTTTATTGCATGTTCTCACTAGCAAAGTATGAGGGAACAATTTCCCTACATCCTTTTCAACAGAGCCTGTTTGTCTGTTGTTTTGGTCATGTTAGGGAGTGTGAAGTGCATCCTACTGAGGTTTGGATTTGCATTTCTCCAGCAGCATGTAGTGGCCATTTATATTTCTTCACAGGAGAGATAGCTATTTAGACCGTTATCTGTTTCTGATATTCCTTTATCACTGAGTTATCCCTCATTCTTTATAAACTTTTGGTGCAGGTTCCTTATCAGACATACGCTTTGCAAGTGATTTATGTCATACTATGTGTTATGGCGCTACTTTCCCGATGGTTCGTAGACCAAGCTGGCTTTGAACTCACAGCGATATGCCTGCCTCTGCCTGCCTGAGTGCTGGCATTACAGACGTGCGCTGCCATGTCTGGCTGAAATGCAACTGTTTTAATTATCATGAAATTCAACAAATTAAATTTGATTACTGAGCATGGGGGTAAGTGCCTGTCTTTCTAGCACTTGGGAGGCTAGTACAGGGTAGAGGTTCATGAATTTGAGGGCAGTCTCAGTGACACAGTGAGACACTGTCTATGGAGAACAAGCAAAATTATTAATTTTTGTTATTGTTGCCTAATTGTAGATACTAATTAATAAAGCATCCATTTTCTTTAACCCCACTAGCTTTCAAAATAATTGACACTGAGATACTGTGATTTATTTTACAAGCTTAAGGCACTGGGGCTGGGCAGGTATCAAGCCTCTAAGCTATCCAGCTATCTGTCAGCTACGCAGCCCAAGTTACTTGCCACTAAGTCATCTTTTCTGGGCTGGAACCTAAAACTCTGCCTCCCTCTCTCCTGCCAAGGCACAAGCTTCAGCATTTTTTGTCTTAACCAATCAACTTTACATTAGGTTAGGCTACCCATTCTTCAGCCTACGGATAGACAGTTATCCTGGTACTGTCTGTTGAAAAGGCGGCTCACTTGCCAGTAGTTCAGCCCAGCACTCTTGTTTTTTGGTCAGGAGAATCAGATCCAGGCCCTGCTGCATGCGAGGCAAGCCAAGCCTTCTACTACTGACTTACCTGCCCAGTGATGCCTCGGTATGGGCTCATATAAACCAATGGATCAATAACAGAAGAATGTATTTTCAGACTCTCAGTTCTATCTCATTGATCTGCACGTTTGCTTTGATAACTATAGCTGTGCAGCAATTTTGAAACTGTGATGTGTGTGTCCTTTCTAGTTTAGTCCTTTTTTTTTTTTTTTTTTTGAAGAAACGGTTTGGTGCCTGGAGAGATGGCTCAGTGGTTAAGAGCACTGACTGGTTTTCCAGAGGTCCTGAGTTCAATTCCCAGCAGCCACATGATGGTTCACAAACATCTATATGTGATCTAATGTGCACTGTATACATAATAAATATATAAATCTTATAATGATAATGATAATGATAATGATAATAATAATAATATAACAAACAACAACAACAACAACAATAATATAATAATAATAATAATAATAATAAAAATAAAGAAATGGTTTGAATTACCAACCAAAGAGCATACACAGACTGGTCCTAGGCCCCCTACACATATGAAGCTGATGGGCTGCTTGGTCCTCAAGTGGGTCCCCTAACAATTGGAGTGGGGACTGTCTCAGACTTGGACTCTGTTGCCTCCCTCTGGATCCAGTTTCCCTAGCAGGGCTGCCTTGTCTTGCCTCTGTGAAAGAGGAGGCACTTAGTTCTGGTGTAACTTGATGTGCCAGGGTGAGTTGGTACCCGGAGCTGAGGTATGGGGGAAGTGGGTGGGAGGGTGGGACTGGGAGGAGGAGAGGAGGGAGTGGGGTTGTGATTGGGATGTAAAAGGAACAAATAAGGGAGCTGGAGAGATGGCTCAGGGGTTAAGTGCACTGGCTGCTCTTCCAGAGGTCCTGAGTTCAATGCCCAGCAACTACATGGTGGCTCACAATCATCTGTAGTGGGATCTGATTCCCTCTTCTGGTATGCATGAAAACAGAACACTCATATACATAAAATAAATAAATAATTTTAAAAAAATGAACAAATTAATAAAGAAAAGAAAGTCTCATTATGTAGTTCAGCCTTGAACTCACTATGTAGGCAAGCATGACCTTGCCTTCTGTCTCTACCTTGCCCAAGTACTAGTATTATAGGTGTGAGCCACCGTGCTGGTTTATGTAGTACTGGGATCAAACCCAGATTTATTATGTATGTGCTAGGCAAGCAATCTACCAGCTGAGCCATATCTCAGAACTCCTCAATCAACCTCCCTCCCTCTCCTTCCCTCCCTCCCTCCCTCCCTCCCTTCCTCTCTCTCTCCACTGTGTGTGTGGTGTGTGTGTGTGTGTTGGTGTGTGTGTGTGTGTGTGTGTGAGTTTGGGAACAGGCATCATCTATATGTGGAGGTCAAAGTGTAACTTCATGTCAGTCCTGGATTTCTGCCTTGTTCGAGATAGTCTCTTTGTGTTTGTCTCCTTGGCCCCAGAAATTCTGAGGACCCTTCTGTCTCTGCCTCTCACCTAGTGGCAGGAGGGCCAGGACGACATACACATGCCACTCTGTCTGAATATATGTAGCTTCTGAATATATGAATTCCAGCTCCCATGCTTGTGCAGTTTGTCTGCTGAACCATCTCTGAAGCCCAGCTTTGTTCTGTTTTATGGATTATTTTGATGCTCTCTAGGATTTTGAAGGCCCAGACTTCTCTGCCTGCATCCTGGAGCATCAGGTTGGATGCATGTATTCCAGTACTCCGATATGGGCTGGTGTCCACACATCACTGTTAGTATGCCTGAGCACACGCTTCTAGTCCCTGGAGCTGGGTCTCATGAATTCAAGTTCCTAATGAGTTCCTTGTGGAGAAGGAGATAGAATTCCAGGCCCGAGGCCCCGCTGAGCTGGTATTCCAAATAGGATAGAGATGTTTAATCTGATAATTCTCTTTGATTCCTAAATAACCTAATCAGCTTTGACGGACAGCTTACCACCAAACCTTGTTGTTGTTATTGTTTTAAATTAATCATACTTTCAAATAATGTGAAAAACAAAAATATGTCACTATAATTGGAATTCACTTGTCATAATTTACAAAATAATCACCAACTATTTAATTATCACTTTTTTTTCTCTGTAGAAAAGCATTTTTGGATTATCTTTGGGGGAGGGGCTTAGAGATTTTTGGGGGTTATCCAATTCCCTTATAGGTAGAGAGGCTGGATATATTGAGGGGGGGCATAACTAAGCAAAATGGTTGTTTGTGCAAGAACGAAGAATGTATTTCCTGGCTTAGTTTGAAGACAGGTTAGATCTAACCCGGTTTGTCCTTGTAGGTTTCCCAGTGGCCCTCCCATCATGCTGAGGGTGCTGAAGATTTGCTGTAGTTGTTTGGGTTTAATCGCTTTGGCTTCCTTCTCATAGTGACGGACAGACCGTGCCACTTCCTCTGTGGAAACCTGGGTTCTGGTAATCATCTGACCAGATTTTCTTCAGGTTGGCCAGCAAGGGGCACTCAAGCATAGCGTCTCGCCACCATCCCTCCCAGCAAGCACAGAAGAGGTTTCTGCAGGCAAGTAATTGGGCCAGAACCTGGAAACTGTGCACTCTCACAGCCAGATTAAAAAAAACCTGGCTGCAGTCTCTTTGATATTTTTCAAGGGTATTGATATTTTTAAGAGGAGAAAAATTCTGATTGGCAGCAAAACAATTCCAAATACAGAACTACTCTTTGCTTGCAAGCCATAATTCTCCTGTCTAGTCAATACTATTAGGAAACCCTGCAGGATCCTGTCATTATTTTTCTGTGAATGACTACATTTTCTTTCCATCCCTGAAACATAATGGGCAAGACACATAACGAGTCCTTAAAAGGATGAACTACTTGATGTTATGGTGACATGCAATTATTACAGAGCCCTACTGGTTGGTCTTTTTATTTTTTCATCC
The DNA here is from genome assembly GCF_903995435.1 of Acomys russatus. Taxonomy (NCBI): domain Eukaryota; kingdom Metazoa; phylum Chordata; class Mammalia; order Rodentia; family Muridae; genus Acomys; species Acomys russatus. The sequence continues at coordinate 43,498,838 of NC_067157.1, read as the reverse complement.
TTCTCTCCTTTAAAATTTTCCTGCCTATTTATTTCCATCAGCTACTTAAGACGACTTTTATTGTTTCAAATAAAGGGTGCCATCTATATGCCAGGCGCTCGTTATGAATAATTCCTTGTCATAACAAGGCACAGTGTCCTTCAGAAATTGGTGTGAAGTTACTAACGCTGTACAGTATTGGGTAAAGGACTTTTCTTTCCTTCTTTCTTTATTTTTAATTTTAGTTTTTAATCTGTGATTGACCACATTAAAATACTGAAACATTAAAGGTGATAGAATCTACCCAACATACCCAACATGGTTGATGAGGACCCCAAGTTCAAGACCAGCCTGGGCTACATACAGAGACACTGAAAAAAGCAAAAAAAAAAAAAAAAAAAAAAAAAAAAAAAAAAAAAAAAAAAAAGAAAGAAAGAAAAAGAAAAGAAGGAAACACAGAAACACACACACATGCACGCGCGCGTGAGAGAGAGAGAGAAAGAGAGAGAGAGAGAGAATTTAGTAGTTCATCAAGATAGATACAAGTACCCACTACATTTGTTTGTTTGTTTGTTTGGTCTTACCAGACAGGGTTTATCTATGTAGTTCTGGATGTCTTGAAACTGTATCAGTCAAATTTATCAGGCTAGCCTCAAGCTCAGAAATTTATCTGCCTCTGTCTCCCAAAAGGCATGCACCATCATGTCCAGTCCTTGGTTTTTAATTCTAGATCAAAGAAATGGCTTTTGGAAGCGTTGTACACACAGTACTATAGAAAAATGTGTATAAAGCTAACTAATCCATGTTCATGTTCCGTTCATTGCACAGGCCAATGTGCAATACCTGAGACCAATTACATGTTTTTAAAACATGTGTGTGTGTGTGTGTGTGTGTGTGTCATACATGCATGTCCCGGGATGCACTTGCTTTTGGGTGTTTGTGCATGTGTGTACAGAAAGCCCCCAGGCTAATGTCAGGTGGCTTCCTTGATCATTCTCCACCTCGTTCACTGATTGAACTCAGAGCTCATTGATGTTGCTAGTTTGACTAAGCAGATTGCTCTGAGGGTCCCTTCTCTCTACCTGCCAAAGGCTGGAATTAAAGGCAGGCTGCCACGCCCACCTGACACTGTGGCTTCCGGGAGTCCAAACTCTGACAGCAGGTGCTTTCTCTGCTGAACCATCCCTCCAGCGCTATTACACTGTATGTAAAGGGCAGTTTAAAATTTAGATTATTTTAGATTCCGTTTTTTTTCAGCCTATGAGAAGGCTACCTTAAAATGGATAACACAGTTAGTTCTTTAACCTTCTTATTATAGCTCTCTTCCCTCAAATGCAATCCCAAGTTGCAAGTGACTGATTACTGAAGAACACTTAAGAATTTATCAGTCATATGATGCATAGCTCAAGTAGAATTTCTAATATTTTCCTCCCTGCTAGCCAAAAGGAGAAATTAGAGGAGGCAGAGGAAAGATTTTCAGTGGTTGAAGGAGAATCAAAAGTGAAGGAGAATAAGTGAGAGGGTATATGACACCCCAGCTTTTGAACAACCCTCTAAGTGTTCTGTTTTAGCTATTTAAAATGATCTTTTCATTTGCATATGCCAAGATATTGGGGACCCACCTCTGCACTATCCTGAGCTTTTTTTCCCCTTTCTGATCCAGGAGATGGGTTCAGAGAGTCTTAGTGACAGGCATGGTTCAGACCATGGGTTCATTTGTGGCTCTGGGAGTCGGCAAGTTACTTGCATACATTGTGGGTATTTTCTCTGTATGGTAAAGATGCATTCACTCACTTAGCAAGTGTTTATGAAATGCTGACATCTCCGAGGCACCGTTGTACACACACACCACACACACCACACACTTGTACTGAGGAGGGACAGCACTTAGACTGCAACAATAATCATGGCTATTATTATCTGTGGAAGACCTTTGTACACAGGCAGTAAGTTATATGAACTTCTGCTTGTCTTAGGTTTACTCATTTGCGAGGAGTTTTATCTCATATGGCTCTAGCGAGGTTTCATTACGGAATGCATAGAACAGGCCTGACACAAATGAGTGTTAGCTCTCAAGACAGGTTACTCTATGATAACCTGGTGCTAAATGCCACTATCACTGCTTTGAGGATGGGTAATCTGAGGGTTCAGGAGGCAAGAAAACTCAGAAAAGGTCAAATGGAGGGGAAGCTGTGTATTAGCGTCCTATCTGTACAGGCTAAAGCCTGTCCTTTTCCCATGGCACCTTGGTGCCCTTAGAAGCACTCAATTTGCAACTTGAGGTGACACAGTAAATTTACCCATCAGTAACCTGTGGCTTGGGAATGCTGCTTCCAAGCTCCTCCAGGCCTCTCCCTTAAGTCATATGCATGCACGTGCCCATGTGTTCACGCGCGCGTACACACACACACACACACACACACACACTTTTTTCTTATGTGTCCATAATTTCTTTTAATTTACTATTCATCCTAGTAAGGTGTTTGTTTGTCCACTTACAGAATCTATACCACTGGGCATATATTCAGCAAGTCTCGAAACACTGCCCTAGGCTCTGCATATATTCTGGTATACAATAAAAAAAATAAATTTATTTCTTTCATATGTGATTCTGCATGGAAAGAAAGCCTTTTCTGATTTGCATCTTCAATCACTCATTTAGTCCTTTGTTTTCTATTTATTCACCCAATTTTTACTGAGCAGTAGTCCTGTACTAGGTAAATTGGTTTTTATGAATTATACCTTATTGTGTGAAGCATTGGATCCTAATGGCACAGCTGATATACATTAGTTTAAAAGGATAGAACGCAGCAGAAGAAAATGTCACTTGTCTGCTTTGAACGTCTCCTGTGGTTGCCACTGGCTACCAGGAGAAGGGAGTTCTGTCAACACTTCACAGCTTCAACAGGGCACCCACTTTCTCCCAGCATCTTTTGTACATATTCCCCTTTGGGAACACACAGCTATACATCACATGGACTTCTTTAGTGCTGAATGAATCTCCTTCTGGGACCCACAGGGAAAGCAACTGCTTTTCTGAACTATCCTTTTTAAAAGTTTGAGATGCAAACTGTTGTGGAGTTTCTGAAAAGGAGCAGTTTTCTGAGTGTTGATGAGGATGGCTTTGTGGGGAACAATAGTCCATAGTCAAATGTAGTAATTGCTGGGGCTAGAGAGATGGCTCAGCACTTAGGAGCACTGGCTGCTCTTGCAGAGGATCCAGATTCAGTTGCCGGCACTCACATCACTCATACAGTATAGCTCACTGCCATTTCTAACTCCAGTTCCAGGGGTGCTAATTCCCTCTTCCAGCCTCTCATGCACGTGGTATGCATATATAAGTGCAGGCCAAAAACTCATACGCATAAAATAAAAATAAATAAATCTTCATAAAAATATAGTAATTCCTTCTTTAAAAAGCAAACTCAAGCCATGAGTAGTTTCCTGCTCTGCCTGTACCTAAACACAGGGAGGGGAGTCTGAGGATTTGGACCCCCGGGGCACGAGCCATACATGTCACCAATATGCCTCCAGAGAGTCTCTCATGTATCCCAAGTTGGCCATAAACTTGCTATGCAGCTATGGGTGACTGCGACCTATGGAACATCTAACTCTGCCTCCCTAGTGCTAGGACCATAGGCACAAACAACATCTCCCAGCTTTACACGCTACTGTAGACTGAGCTTCGGGCATTCTACCAATACAACCGCAGGGTCTCACAAGCCAGCACAGTTCCCTTCATCCTCCAAACTCAAGTTTTTCACCCTTGAAGTGGCCATCCTGGATATAGCAGCTGGTATCCATCCAGCCTACATGAGCAGGATGGCAAACTCTCAAATATATTTGTTCTGAGTGTTTGCTGTAGACCAACCTTGACCAGGGCCATGTCCACTGGAGAACGTGTTCTTCCACAAAGCTTTAGCTTGTTTCCTCAATATCAGGTCTAGACACTGCAGGAGCAGGACGTGGATGATTAGACTCCTAGGTTTATTCCTTAGATGTCATTTAGTTCTGTTTTGTGCTTATCAAGAAGTCTCGTGATGCTAGCCGTGCCTGCTATGGCTTGGTACTTAAGAGTCATATCTTTGGGTGATTCTATTTCTGCCAATGAAGTACTAATTTAGCTTAGCGTGAATTACTGTAATTGCTCAGCCAATGTAAGATACCTGTGCCTCTCTGAGAGGCCATTCATGTTAAGGTTCAACTCTGTGAGACTACCCATGTCCATGCATGGTAACTGACTAAAACAAACCTCATATCTCCATCTGATACTCTTTGGCTCTTTTCCTGATTTTCAGCAGGGCTTTTCACCCTAATATGGTTTATTTCTATCCTTTGATTTTTCTTCAATATAGAGTCTCACTGTGTAGCTCAGGCTGCTCAGAATCCTCTTTCTTTCTTTCTTTTTTCTTTCTTTCTTTCTTTCTTTCTTTTTAAATCCTCCCTAGTGCTTAGATTACAGGCCTGCCTTGCCACACCCAGCTGGTTGAAACTGTCCGCCTAAAGACCATAAGCTCCTTGATAACAGGAGCCACCTACATTTTACAGGGCACTTAGTGCAACTGCACAAAAAGGAAGGACTCATTAAAAGCTCAATGAATGTGTAAATGGGATAATAGAACTGTGTGGCTTCTTTGGCAATTAACAAGCTTGTAATAAAGCAAACTCTGCTTAAATTTACAAAGAAAAAGTTAAAAAATATTTGCACTTGTTTTATGTGTATGAAGGCTTGCCTGCATGTACCTATATGTACGGTGTGCATGTCTGGTGCCCCCAAAGGCCCAGAAGGGGTGCTGGAGTCTTTGGAATTGGAATCAAGGGCAGTTGTAAGTCTGCACATGGGTGCTAGGAACTGCCCCTGGGTCCTCTGCAAGAGCAGTAAGCACGGGGTCATCTCTCCTGCTCAAAACATTTATTTATTTTTTTTCATCAGGAAAGCGGATATAGCATTTGGAGGCTGGAGAGCCTTGTTTGTCTGCTCACAGTCATCAGTTACATTTCACCCCTGACTGTGGTTGCAGCAAAGCAATCCCTCCTTACATTCCCCCTTTCACTATAACATTGTTTTGTTTAGTGTCAGTCAGATAGTCGGATGACTAGGGGCATGGGAAATCTTTTTGTATTTGCCAGCAGTGACGAGAAGCTTCAAGTCAAGAAAAAGCTAATCTTGGGTGAAGACCTTTACTGAGCAATGTGAGGAACAACAGAAATGACCAGAATGGATGTCACTGAAGATCATTTCAGCACCTCCAGAAAAATACCGTGCGCCTTAGAGAAGTCTCCAGAGGAAAATTCATGACCTCAATGACAATGACAGCAATCACAGTGAAAAAACTGTCTCTTTAGGGAGCTGGGGACTCCTGCTCATTGGCAGAATGTCTGCTTCTCCTGGATAGCTTGGATTCCATCTCCAGCATCACACAAATTTCCGTGTTGGTGATGCATGTCTGTAATCCCAGCACTCACCTCGAAGGCAGGAGGATCAAAAGTTAAGGTTATACTAGGCTGCATAGGGAGCTCAAGGCTAGTCTAGACTGCACAAGATTCCATTTCAATAAAGAAAAGTAAAAGACATTTTATTTGGGTAAATCTTTCTATCATTTATCTATCTATTTATCCATCCATCTATCATCTATCTGTCCATTCATTCATCTATCTATCTATATTTTTTGTTAGTCTTATTTTGATTTACCTTGATTGTTCCATGATGTGTGTGTGTGTGTGAGGAGAGAACGAGGAGAGATGAGAGAGCGAGAGAGAGCGAGAGAGAGAGTGAGAGAGAGAGAGAGAGCGAGAGAGAGAGAGAGGAGAGAGAGAGAGAGAGATGAGACACCACATTATTAGGGATAAGAAGATTAATTCAAAGCTTAATTCTTTTTTTTCAAACTCAGAACCAACACACACCCACACACACACCACACACACACACATACATACACAGACTCCATTCCATTTTCCTTAATGTTGTTAGTACTATTTTCTGAAAGAAAAGTATCTCTAGTTGCGAACTGTGCTGCAGCCTGTACCTTGTCATGCCATAAAAGCCACAGTAGAGCTGCCAAAGATATTAGCCATGGGATGATTAATTGTGGTAAATTATAATACATCAAAATCAGCCTGGCTCAGGGGCCTTAAGCAGAGGTCGTCTGTGCCCCATCTTCCTACCACATTTGTCTGTAGCCTGATGATAAATGGTGTATGTGCACTCTAATGTCAAGACCCGACGATTTTACTACTGGCATTTGTAGTTTAGTTGTTATGGGCTAGTTGTTCTCTTTTTTACCTCCACACAGAGCCAAGTTTGGAAGAGAAACAGCCAGCAACTGTGCTGGGAAGGAGAAGATTTAGTGTTGTTTGCTTTCATAAGCGGACAGGAAGTTATCAGGCCAGCAGATTCTAGAATTCTAACCCTCCAGAGCCTTGCATGTTTTCTCTTTACAAGCAGCTGTTTCTCTTGGGAGGGCTTCTGGCAACCAACTGAGTTGAACATAGGGTCCTGGAATTTGGGCTTGAAAGAGGAATGCTGAGAGACAGCTTGCAACACATGCACATGCACACGCACAGGCACACGCACACGCACAAGCATATGTACACACCGGAACCTGTGAGCAGCTGATAGTCTTGCTTTCAGGTCAAGCAAAGCAAGAATCCATTCTGTAAAAATGGCAAATTCCCTCATCTTGCTCTTCACCTCCCAGAACACATGCTTAGAAGAGCCTTGGGGACAGGAGTACAGCTGTGATCTAGCTGCCTTGGGACAGCAGCCACCAGACACAGAACTCCAGGAAGACCACCAAGCACCCATAGCAATCACAGCTTCATCCACAACGTGCCCTTCGAGCATCTGCACTCTCTCTTAAAGACATTGCAGGTAGATAGTGGGTCTTGAACACTGTCTTGTTCATTTTGTACCATGGTAAAGGCTGCAAGTGGTCCCCTCACACATAAGCACACTTGCCCACCTGATCCTATTATTGAAATAACCAGCAAAATAACTTCCTGCCACTGTGTTCATCCATCCAGATACAGACACAGTATTCTGAAGAATTTATCATGAAAGGCCGTGGGAAAGGTCATGCCCGTGAGTAAAGACAGCTCCCCTGCTGGTAGGAGTTCTTCTTTAGTGTCAAACAGGATGGGAAAACATGCTTTTGAGGACAAGAACCAGAAAGAAATGAGTGGTTATGTTTAAGCCAGCAGGAGTCTAACTGAGCGTGTTCTCTAACTCTGTTCCTTCCTGAAGGAAGAACAGTCTCCCCTAGTTGAGGATGCAGGATCAGGGCTAGGAAGAGAGGAGGAGATGAGCTCTGAGGGGAGGGCAGAGGCCATAGCCGTGATACCCTCCATCCTTTATGAGGCCTATCTGTAAATGTTCCAGCCTTGTCTCAGAGAACATTCGGGAACTCTGAGAATGGCCCTAGGTTAGCAAATGTGAAGATGGCTCAAGGGAGGCTGGGTCCCCTGAGACTGGTGTGCTTGTCACAGCAAAATCTCCACATCTTACATAGGTGAGAACACAGGTCTCTCATGTGGCCATAATGCAAGTTTCCCTGTACAACCCGATTTGGAAAATGGTCCTTGATTTAACTCTGATGATCTGGATTTCTTCTCTCATTTTCTAGAGATTAAGACTGTTAGTCACCCCACCTCCACGGGCTTCACAGGGCCTAGTGGGCGACAAAGTTCTATGATATCCACCGTGATAGCAGAACTGAAGTTCAGAGCCAGCTTTCAAGCGGGATTCCAACTCTCCCATACAGTCTGCCAATTGCACATCCTGTTTTAACAGGGTGGCCAACATATGGGGGGGAGTCAATACCATTAGTAAGGCTAAAAATAACACTCATCATTGGATGCTGAGTGCCAACAGACCAGAGAACTTAGATTTTTTTTTTTTACAGCATAATATTTTCCTTTTTGGTTTGAGGGAGTCAGTGCGGGGAGTGGCGGGGGGGGGGGGGGGAGGGCACTACTAAAAAATCGGTGTAAAGTTGTAGATGAACTAATGGCATGTGGGACTTTAAGGTATGCACAGAAATTTCTACCAAAAGATGGGTAGATGACAGAGAGACAGATGACAGGTGACAGATAGTTAGCTAGATGTACATCAGAGTAAAAAGCTGTATATGTTCATCAGTGGTAAAGTGATAAAGCAGAGGGAGTTTCAATCAAATGGTCAGGCCAACCTTGAATCCGTAAACCATCTTGCCAATGATAAGATCAGTCTCTGAAAATCATAAAATACACTGGGACGTGAGGGACAAGTGAGAGGGATTTGGGATGGACGCGCCCTCACGGTTTTTTATTTGACCTTGAAAATATTGAGGACTAAAAATCAGAGTCCTTGATATTTGCAGAGAGCTTCTGCAATGGCTTGGGCATGCAAAGGTTCCTAGGCCAGTTCCGGGCTCTCAAAGCAGGGAGCCCAGAGACAGGCAGCTTCTCAGGGACGATGTTGCCAAGAGAAAAAGGGAGCTCTGCCTTTTGGCTTCCCCAAAGAGTGCCTCCCTCCAGGATCCCACCACACTGCAGAAGTCATTCACACATTTCCCCACCTTTTCTGGTCCCTTTGAGTCACACGGACTTTATGTTAGTTATTTATTTGCAAAAGGAAGATGGTCCCTTAAAACCGGGCCAAAGACAAAAAAAAAAAATTTTTTTTTAAGGTAAACAAAGACGATTGCTAAAAATAACAGGCTTGTAAGAACTATATGAGTGTGTGCGTGGACCACGATTACGTGCAGAAAGAAGACTGACAGTTAATAGCTCCCAAATGCTGAGATGGCTATCCAGTGGAATAAAATAAGCATGCTTTCTATAACAAGGATGCTTTGTTTGGAACATAAGCAAAACTTGGTACCGAGGAGATAGCTCCATTGATAAAGCGCTTACTTATTGATCAGGAAGACAAAACTGCACCCCCAGGATCCATGCAAAAAAGCTGGGAGTGGGTGCTGCACACTTGTAATCCTTGTGTGCCAGTAATGGAGAGACTTGTTACCAATGTATTATCTACGGCAGTGCTTCTTACCCTTCCTAATGCTGCAACCCTTTAATACAGTTTCTCATGTTGTGGTGATCCTCAACCATAAAATTATCTTTTTTTTCTTTATTTTTATTTTATTTTTTTTTATTGAAAAATTCTTATTACATATCATTGCTATCCCATCCATGCCTCCTTCCATTCCTCCCTCCCTCCCACTTTCACCCCATTCCCCTTCCCTATGACTGTGACTGATGGGGACATAAAATTATCTTTGTTGTGACTTCATAACTGTAATTTTTGCTAGTGTTGGGAATCAATGTAAATATGTTCGAAGAAAGAAGCAGCTTGTCCAAGGGTCATGACCCCCACAGGTTGAGAACCACTGATCTAGTGACATCCTTGTAACAGTTGTGTAATTGGTAGATACTGGATTTAGCCCGCGTACAGATGGGCAAGTTGAGGCATGAGGAGGCCAAGTTAATTCATCAAGGCTAGAGATCTGAACCCCAGCTGTGTGGCTCCACACCCCCACTCACTGAAACATGAAGCATGGCTGCTTTATGAAGCTGAGGGATATATCCTTCTATGATGGCTGAGGGGCATTCTAAACTCTCCGCTTAAATATTTATGCAGAGTATAAATACCTAGCCTGAGACTTTACAATGGGCATAGCTGTATAGATTTCTTAGACATAATTCAAAGAGGCTATAAAGTCTTAGAAGTAGGAGGCGATGCTATTTGTCTGGTCATTTTCATCTCAAAGCATGTATTTTTAGGAAACTTCTAGAAGTACATCCTCAAGAATTCGTGATAGCAGCATGTGTCCATGTCTGCTTGCTCAGAGGCCCTTGGACTGTGAGAGGTTCCCTTGTGGATACAGTCTGTCTCTTTATCTGGGTTAAATGATTTGTTCTGTGTCTGACAAGTAGTTAAAGGCAAGGCCAGGGTGATAGGCAGATCTCAGCTCCCATTTCTGGCCTCTTCTGATTTTTTCCCATCGTAAGGAGAGAGAGGGAGGAGAGGGAGAGAGAGAGAGGAGAGAGAGAGAGCGAGAGAGAGAGAGAGAGAAGAGAGAGGAGAGAGAGAGGAGAGAGAGAGAGGAGGAGAGAGGAGAGAGAGAGGAGAGGAGAGAGGAGAGAGAGAGAGAGAGAGAATAGTAATCCTTAACAGAGTGATGGAATTCCAGGGGATATTTCTCTCCCTGAGATAGTCTTTAAATATTTTACAGACTTTTTTTTTTTTTTCAGAGCTTCCTCTAAATATGTCTCTGGGTGCTTTGAAATATTTCGTTTGTATGAGAGAAGAGGGGATGAAAACATAACAAAAAAGATGGAGATGAGGAAGTCAAAGGAATCGTATGGGAAACAAAATCCGCCTAGGGGTTTGAAGCTGATAACTTCCTCTGCCCCCAGCTGGAGGATACCTCCCCCAGCACAGTATTACTGGCTTTTCTTTCTCTTTGAAGAATATCTCTTCCACTTATTAGCTCAGTGCAGATCAGGTGGCAATAAAGCCAACTGGGGATTAAAAAAAAGTCTCTTCCCTTTCTGTTGGGTTATGAAGCCACCAAGCCTGAGCCGGCCAATGCTGTGAGCTGCCTTGGCTCACAGAGGCCCCACACAGTTTCGTAGTATACGGAGCCTGTCAGCCACCACACCCGGCTGTGGGAAAGTATGTCTAAAACTCAGGGAAAGCAGCCCAGATGCTGAACACTTGATCTTCTTTGGCTGGAGAGCCAGCTACAAGGTCCTGGGCTCCATCACTGTTATTTATTAATGTAAGGGGAAAATAATGACTTAATTGTAAGCCAATGATTTCATCCCAATACCATGTTCTAATCGTTTCTAAAGAAAGCTGCCTTTTTTTTTTTTTTTTTTTTTGGCTGCTGCCAACTTGCAAATGAAACAGATGACATTGGGACATGATTATATTCATTAGCAATTATTGCATGAAAACAAGGAGGACTTGAATTTACCCTTCACATACTCTAGATAGCTATAACTATAGGGCAATCTTGGGCCAAATGTCAACTTATATTATACTGTGTGGGGAGCATGGCCAGTCCCAGCTATGTGCATCCGAGTGCTCCCTCCTTCAGTGGAACCCTGGTTCAGCCTCAAAGAACAACAACAAAAAAATACAATTAGTGGAACCTCAGCTTTGAGTCACGGGAATTCTGTTAGAAGCTGTGAATGACATTTCTCTGATTCAACTCTGAAGTTTTCAACATCTTGAGAAACTGAACGGAGGTGGGTCATGCAGAGGCAGTGTGAGGGCTGGTGCATGAGCACTGCTTAGGAGCTGACTGACACCTGTCATCTTCCATCTGGCGTGTGCATGAGCACTTCTGTGTGACTCAAGGCAGGGAGGTATATGCTAGAAATCAAGGCACTCCCTAGGCATCCTGTCTGGGCAGAATAATAAATGGAGGTTGGTTTTGCAATCAGGATGAAAATATATACATATATATCATATATCATATATATAAACTTATAGAATAAGCATTTTCTAGTATTTGTGTGTGTGGGCTATGTTTGTGTATGTATGTATGTACGTATGTATGTATGTATGTATGTGTGTATGTATGTGTATGTTTGTGAATACATATTGAATTAGTTACTTTTCTATGGCTGTGATACACCATGACCAAGGCTACTTGTAGAACGAAGGATTTCTTGGGCTTATGGTTTCCAAGAGATAAGAGTTCATGGCTGTCACAGGTGGGAACTGTGGTGGTAGGCAGATATTGAAACAACTGGAAGAGGAAGCTGAGAGCTCACATCTTGACCAGCAAGCATCAGAAGCAGAGAGCTCAATGGGAATGGTGCATAGCTTGTGAAACCTCAAAGCCCAACCACAAGGACATATTTCCTTCAGCAAGGCTGTGCCTCCTAAACCTATTCCAAGAGCACCACCAACTGGGGACTGAGTAGTCAAATGCCCGAGACTACAGGGGGTGGGTGGGGTGGGGTGGGTGATATGGTGTCATTTAAACTATTCTCTCTCCCCCCTACCCCCGTCTCTGTGTGTGTGTGTGTGTGTGTGTGTGTGTGTGTGTGTGTGCATGTGTATTTGTGTTTGTGTTCATAGCCTGTGAATTTCATGTGGAGGCCAGAGAACAACTTTGGGTATTGTTTCTCAAATACCGTCTACCTGGTTGTCTTTTTGAGACAGAGTCTTCCATTGGCCTAGAACTTACTAAGTCTGCGAGGTTGGCTGCCCAACAAGCACTGGGGATCTGCCAGTCCTGGGATTACAAGCTTCTATGCCAGCTTTTAAACAAGGGGCCTCAGGGATTGAATTCTGACCCCTTATGCATACAGACACTTTATCAGCTGAGCTATCTCACCAGCCCTCTAAAATTATTAAAAATGAAAACATCAATTTTGTGACACAATCTCTCTCTCCGTCCTTTTCCCCTGTGTCTCCTTCTACTTACATGATATATGTCAAGTTTCTGTACCATGGCCCATCTGTGGAGGTTAGAGGCCAACTTTTTGGAGTTGTTTCTCTTTCTATCTTTATGGACTGAACTCATGTCACCAGACTTGCATGGCAAAGCTCCTTTACCAACTAAGCCATCTCATCAGCATCTTAAAATAATTTTTCTGCACCAGTTTTGAGCTGCTCTACACATGAGAGCTGAGAGGTTGATTGGTGAGGTCTCACTTTTGTAGATAAAAGAGCTAAAATGATAAAAGACAGATATGTGGGCACATTCATCTGCTTGAGACTGATTAGCAAGCATGAGCAGGGCTCAGAGTAGAATTATTCTGTTAGAAACCTGCTGCCCAGCTCTGATAAAGAAAGAGTCCATATCCTGAAAAGGATGAAAAGGATCTGTGTCAGCTTCTCTCTGTAGTGTTCCAGCTGGTGAGGGTCCTTTCAGCCCCATGATCTGTGTCATGGAAGAGAGCTGGACTAGGTTCATATGGAAGAGCCAGTCTTCACCGACACTCATCTGGCAAAATACAGAAGGCCACAACCACAGGGACAGTGACTTGTATAATATATTCCTGATAGGACGACAGTGGAGAATGCTACCATTTGCTTTGAAATGCTTAACACTCCCAATATTTAACCATCCTGCTTTTCTATGCTTGATGCAAAGTCCGCTTAAACAGAAACCCAGTGATATGATCTGCCATGAACGGAAATTTCTGTCTCATTCCAACTCAGGTGGGACTTAATGGCCATTAATGAACATTATTAAAAGGTTGAGACCTTTAAGAGGAGGTAGTGTGCTTTCATGGATATTATCAAAACATGCTGATATAATGATGTTATAATACTGTTAAAGAAAGGTAAATTCAGTCCAGTTTGTACTTTTTCCTGTCCTTTCTTCCTTCTGAGGGGTATGGATCAGGCTTCTTCCCCATTGGAGAACGTGAAAGGCACCACGTTGGCGGACGAGAACAGGTTCAATAGATACAAAACCGTGTATCTTGACCTCAGACTCCCCAGTTCCAAGAACTATGAGCCAATCAATTCCCATCCTTTGGACATATCTGTGGTTCTGCCTGAGAGCAGCACAAAACAGACCAAGGCACATGCACAAGTAAGCCTAATGTCCCTAGTTGAAGCAGCCATATGGCATGACAAACTCATAGGCTAGTACTTGGTGATCGCAGATTCGCAGTTTTTGTCTTTTCTTCCATCTGGCCTTGATCCCCTCCAGCATCCTGCAATCTGCCTACTGGTTTGGTTATAGAATGCAATTTTCTAGAGTGACTTTTAGAACTAATTTTGAACAGACTTGCTGATTTTTCTCCAACTAATCAGTAGGAGAGGTGTCTGAGATACATGACTTGGAGGAAACATTTATTTGGGCTCATATTTTCAGAGATTTCAGCCCAGGATTGGCTGGCTCCATTGAGGTAGGCCTTTGCTCAGGCAGCATCACAGAAAGAAGGCTACAAAGACTACAGCTGTTCATCTTATGGCCGCCAAGAAGCGAGGAGACACAGAGTGATGGGGCAGGAAAGAGGGGAGAGAAGAAGAGAGGGTGAGAGACAGAGACAGGCAGGAAGTGAGGGAGGAAGAAAGAGAAACAGAACTTCAGACAATATACATCCTTTAAAGGCTTACTTCCTCATATCAGACCCTACCTTCTAATAGTCCACTCATCTAAAGCGTTCTCAAGGATAGTCCTTCAGTGTGCTCATGATCACTTCAGCTCTCATTAGCACCACCAGTTGGGGCATCATACCTTCAACACGTGATTCTTTGGGGACATTTTATAGGCAACCACAGCAGAAAGTATGTATAGCTGTGATAAGGGAGTGGGGTGGACATGTTAAACAAATATTTATTGAGAACTCACTATTCTAGTTTTTGAAATACGCTAAGCAAAACTCACAAAAAATACCTTCTCTTACAGACTTCTTCTTGTGTTGGGATGGGTAAGATACCATGGCCAAAATAACTGAAATTACTGTTCGATCTTTTAGAGGCAATAAGTACTATGGAGTGAAAGCAGAAGTGGGGAGTTTTGAGGTGGGAAGGTAATGAACAGAACTAAAAAAAAAAAAAAAAAAAAAAAAGTCCACAAGCGAGAGTTCAACAAAACAGGAAACATTCAAACAACACCAGGGAGAAAATGGAGGAAACAGAAGGCTTTCTAGGGGGAGCATCCTAGGCATAGAGCCAAGCACAGCTTTGAGCTCAAGTTTCCTTGATGCTCAGTTTTAACATGTGCCATTCTCATAGTAGGTTATTAAATGCTGTCTGTGGCAATTGCACTGTGAGCCATCTGTAGTAGGAGACATGACCACAAGGGGACATAGAGAGTAGGGAGAAATCTGAAAGCAGAGGGCCAGGCATTGCAGGTTCTTTCCACTAGTTATATACCAGGAATAATTACCCAAATACCACTGCCATCTCTACTCATAAAACACGCTCTAAAATGGCTGCACTATGTCAGGCTTACCCAGATTTATTCTTACCAATTGAGCTCCTTGAAGAACTGAAACAGGTCACATGATGTTTGCACAGCAAGTTTTCAACCCTCTCACTCTCCCACAGGAATAAAATATCTGTCATTTCCGATACTTATTATTACGTGAATTGTCAATATGATCAGAAAATGTTGAATTTTGCTTTAGGGGATATGAACAGAAACGAAATAGTGAAATCCTTAATAATCATGGCTATGAAATGTTAAGAGATTGGTATTTATGCGGCATAGGCAGAACTCAGACTGCATTTGGTATAGATAAATAGTAATTTAGTGTGTGCTAAGACATATCAAGCCAGATTGGATGATGGGATGTGTGATGGAACAAAGAATAATATTACCTTAAAATTGTATAGGAATATCAAGTTGTAAGTGTTGATTTTGCTCTTCCTGGATAATAACTGGGTCATCTACAGATTAGCTATCCCCTGGGAATCCTTGATAGGATCTTAAGATGTCCTTACTTGAACTGTGTAAAAAAATACAGATAAGAACTTTGTTCAGCAAGCTAATTGGCCAGAGACCCCTGCCCTTGAGTTGCTCTTTTAGAACAAACATGAGCTTTCCGTGTGTGGACTCCATTGCTCAAACGCTGTTCCTGTAGTTGTTCTGCCAGTGACAGGAACAGGACATAGGGCATGCCTGCTCTAGAACCCAGGGGCCAGAACCTGCTCTAGAACCCAGGGGCAAGAACCTGCTCTAGAGCCCGGGGGCAAGGCCTACTCTAGAACCCAGGAGTGAAGCCTGCCTGCCCCTTCTCTTCGCGAACTGAGACTACCATTTCAGTTTGTCCTTTCTCTTGTGTTTAAAGGAACCAAACAGAGAGCTCCAATATCCTGGTCTAGGCTATGTGCTTCGGTTTGGTCTGGTTCCCCGTCCTCTGGTATAGCCTGGGACAGTTTTCTGATTTTGGCATTTTCTGTCCATACCCTTTCTGTGTGAGTACAAAGCCCGAGGTGCTGTGATGTTTCCAACAGTCCTCACGCTTGCTTATTATTTTATGAAACCTGCGGTCATAGTGAATGGGTGTGGTCACTTACAGACTGAAGAGAAAGACGTTATCTTAAAACATGAAAAGAACTGTCTCTGCAAGCATCTTTTATCACTTCCATTTTCCTTTTTGTGAGTGACATTTCAAAGCTTGACTGACTTTATCCACCTATAAATATAATGGAGATGTTCTAGAGACAACACATAAACAAGCAAGTGGGAAAAATTGAAAGATTGGTAGGAGAGTTTGGCGCAGACCGTTGACTACACTACTATTATTTCCTGCACACAATTACTAGAAACATGTTTATACTGGTCCCTTTGAATAAGTGGGATGAAATATAAGGAGGTGTGGGTCTAACTCATCATAAGATGGGAGTCAACCGTACAGCCACTGGATATGTTATTATAGCCTGGAAATTGCTGAGTTTACATACAATTTGGACCAAGCACAGACACATTTTTTTCAAAATTACACACTTTCTAATCAGTTTACCATGTTCTGTGGAAAGTAATCATGATTTAAAAAAATGAGAGTATTAGTTATCCTGCCATAATTGAGTAGGTCAGAAAAGGTCAATAGTGGGGTACAGAACCCAGAAATACCTTTTTATTAGAGATATTAATTTTTCTGATTTTATCTCTCTCTTCTCACTCTTTTTTTTCTATGAGATGATTACATCTGACCCGATTATGAACTATGGTTATATAAGGTCAGCAATCAGGGTCTATTAATTTTCATATGGCACACCCCCTCGCCTCTACCACTGCCACAATGCATCAATTGCCTTAGATTTTTTTTTTGTTGTTGTTCTTTGTAGAATTGATTAGTTACGTGATTAAAGGAGGCACTTATCATTATGACACACGTAGCTCTGAGGTGTCAGTCATTGTTTTCATGAGACATCTGAGCCAAAGTCCATATGGGGAAGAATGGGGTCCATGGACAGTCAGGTGGGTGCTAGCAGATCCTCTCCCAGTAGATTCTGTCTGCTTCAACTGGGATGGTGGGCCCTTCCAGTGTGGAGTTTTTAAGAGAGTATTTTAGGTGTCAGGGAATAAAGTCTTGCAGTATCTCACTTGCCTTTGGTCTAGCTCCAGACCTACCACCCACCTTTACATTTGTCCCTGTAGTTAGCCCATTACACTCAGGTAAACTCAGGGTCAGGAAAGGAACCCTGTCTACCTAGGTGCCTTGTGGAGACCTCAGCAGAAGCCAAATGTGGAACATTCCCCTAGAGGCCTGTCCCCAAACTGCAGGCTTCAGTCTTAAGGAAACTCTTGAAGCAATTAGAGCCAATAATTGCTAGTTTTTCCAGCTCGGGTAGTTTTAAAGAGACAGGAACCCAAAAGACACACTTTAGTAGAAGTAATCTGATCTTGCATTAAAATTTGAATTTGTGGCTACCTACGTGGTTCTTGTTTGTGATAACTGACTACTTTATCTCTCTTTTTTGGATTCTGTTTTCTTTCTAGCAAACTAGATATGTGAGGGGAGGTAAGAGATACTTTGCTGTTACCTCTTTCTTCCTTGTAAGTAGCCAGCACCATAGAGGCGGTTGTTGATTTTCTCTCTTTCTTTTTCGCATTTACCTACAGCACTGAGATGGATCCCAGGGCCTAAGTGTGTCCTAGGCAAGCGCTCTCTTATTGACCTACACCTCCAGCCAACTTTTTTTTTTTTTTTTTTTTTTTTAATCTTTCCACTAAGTTGCCCAGGCTGGCATCCATGAGAAGGAATTGATTTTTTGTCCCCTCCCTATAGGAGCAGTGACTGACGCACAGAATATATACAGTATGTATTTTCAAAGATGTGAGGGTTGTCTGGATAGACAGGAAAGTAAAGGAGGAAGGAGAGAAGAAAGTGGGGACTTGGCTGGTGAAGGCTTAACCTTCTGAACAGTGTCTCTATGTCATATCTCATGAGATTACTGAGATAACGGGAAGTGACAGCTTCCATTCTTATCAGAATTATGATCTTCTTCCATTCAATGCTGGAATGGCTTCACAGCATTCCTAACTGTTAGGTCAACTGGCCTTGAGTTGACTCTTTAAGGAATGAGTAGACTAGTGCGCACAAAAATCTGATCTATATATGAACAAATTTGTTATGAAGTTTCCCTTTTATATGGAATGGAGACTCCCCGCTCAGTCATTGAAACCATCTGGGGTAATAAGGACATGCATTTTCCACATTAGAAGAACATTGAAGGTTATGAATTCATTTCCATGCTCCACTTTTATATTTTACCGTACAGATTAAATACCACAGAATTTTGTGTGCTTTGTCTTAGTGACCTCTGGCTGCAGTCCGCTTTATAGGTCTCCTGCTTAAAGCTCCCATCATACGTTAATCATGAAAACTCAATGGGCTCAGGATAAGCAAAAACAATCATGAAAACAAAAGGGATTCGAAAACACAACAAAAGCAACAAAAATCAACTAGATGGTATTGGGTTAAGAACTGACTTACTTGGGGGTAGTTGAGATGCGTCATCAGGTCAAGGAGCTTGGTGCTAAGTCTAGGCAACCTGGGCTCAATTCCTAGGAACCACATGCTGGAAGGAGAGTATCAACTCCAACAAACTGTTCTCTGACCTCAAAACCCACACTGTGGCACACATGTACACACACACACACACACACACACACACACACACACACATACTCACATACACATATGCACACATGTACACACATATAAACACATAGATATATACATACATAAACGCATACACACATATACGTACATACAATAAAAATAAATGTAAAAAATGAAAATCGTGTCCACATAGACCATTGGAAAAGAGCTGAGTCTGTCGTTGGAGAGAAAGTTGGGTGGCTAAGAGTATATGTTGTTCTCACAGAGGACCTCAATGTATATAGAGATAGGATTTCTCTGTGTAGCCTTGGGTATCCTGGACTTGCTTTGCAGGTCAGGCTGGCCTCAAACTCACAGCAATCCACCTGCCTCTGACCTCCAAGTGCTGGGATTAAAGGCGTGCACCACCATGCCGAGCTAAAAGTTAATATTTTAAAACAGAATTGTGTCTAGAAACACGCCCTAACATAATTGACCAATGCATTGCCACAAGGGTGTCAAGACATTAAATGAGGAAGTAAAACATATTGCAATGTAATGATGCCACAAATTGGATAGCCACATGCAAAAGAATAAAGAACCCTTTCTCTCTCACCGTGGATCATAAACACAAATATAACTAAAACCATGATGCTCCTGCTACAGACAATGCAAACAAGAAAGTGTTAAGACAACCTAGCAACCATACATTAGCTATGGGACTTACATGCAGACTATGAAAAACTCATAAGGAAAATATTTATGGAGTGATCAGAATAGGCAAATCTATAGAAATGGAAGTACATTGGTATCTGCTTAGGGACTAGACTGGGGCAGATGGGGAATGCTGCTGGTGATAACATGGTCTCTTTAGGCAACGTATAAATGTTCTAATATTAAACCACAGTGATGGTAGTATGAATGTATTAGACCTCATAGACTTGTCCACTTGAAATGAGTGAATTTTATGCCACTTAAACCATGTCTCAATGGTTTTCTTTAAAATATGATGTCCACGGGAGCTGGTGAGCCAGTCCTGGCCTGAGGACATGGGAGCAGGAGAGTTATCCCTGCCCTGACTACACGAGAGCAGGAGAGCTGGCCCTGCCCCAGCCCTGCCATGATGACATGGAGCAGGAGAGCAGGTCCTGGCCTCAGAACAAGGGAGTGCGCCCTGATCCAGGGATCTGAGTGGACCTCACCTCAACATCTACCCTATGTATGACCTGCTGGAACACATGAAAGGGCTGGACCTGCAGATTCAAAGATTAAGAATCTCCTTGAGACACAGCAACAAGTGGATATCCGACAGCAGTCCCAGTGAGGGTCCAGTAATGATAGTGTAGGCCTCAAACCAGACCCATGACTCGTATCAATGAACTTTTAAAAGTAAACATATTTGGACAAAAGGCTATATTGTGTGATACACTACAGCTTCTGTGACAAGATTTTTTTGTTTGTCTGTTTTATTTTTACTGGGGGGAGGAGAGGGATTTTGGTGTATGACATGTAAATGATAGACATTCAATAAAAGTAAAAAAAGTAAATTAATAAATAAAATTTTAAAATGTGATGTCCAATTCAAGCCAGTAGTTTCTTACAATCTGGCCAGAATTTTCTTACTGGAACTATTTCTTATTCTGAGAGACTTATACTTTTAAAAAAGATGTATTTTTATTTTTTTACTTGTGTGTGTCTGTGTTTGTATGCATGTGCATGTGGGTACCTACTGAGTCCAAAGGGGGCACTGGATCCCTTGGAGAAGGATTCACAGGCAGTTGTGGACCAAGCATTGTGGGTACCTCTGCAAGAGAAGTTTGTGTTCTTAACCAGTAAGGCATCTGCCCAGCATCTGAAGACTTATATTTACTGTATATTTATTTCACTGATGCATTCATCTTTTCATTTCTACTATAAGCTGCATGTCCCCAAAGACAAGGATCGCTTAAATTTTCATACCTTCATTTCCTCAAAGAGGAATGCTTGTTCAAAATATTTAAGTTAAAGATGTTAGTTGAATGGATGATTTTTGGGCCAAATGAATACAGTTTGCATTAGGTTTTGGAAGGCCATTTCACATGACATTCACTCAGCCTCCCCAAATCTTTTTCATGTGATTTGTTAAAGCAGTGCAGTCTTCTTGGCTCTTGAGTAGTAATTTTTTAAAATAATCTTTTGAATAAAAGTTAAGAGTGTTTCATTTATTTCCAAATTTTTATCCGCACAGTGCCGTTGGTACTAGGGCTAGCGTTGACTGGTGTCTAGAGTGCTGTCTGCTGCTGCTCGCTTTGTGTTGTGAAGTCTTTCTCCAAGATGCCAATAAAACATTGAAGAGGACAGAAGTGAAGTCAAGGGTTGATGGGACATTAAACATTTATCTGAAGAAAGACTTGGCTCCAGGCTTCAGCTAGCCATTTCTGCGACCTAGTTCTGTCCCTGTCCGGAAGTCACCTTCCAGAACCTCTTGACCAGATCTAGTGCTACGTCTTTGATGGGCCATTATCTGACAATGTCGTTAGAGTACATAGTTCCTTCTATTCAATTTACCATTATATATTTTTTGTGCTATCTTTGAAACATCCCACACTACTTCAGCAGTAGATTACATGTGCAAATTATAATTACTCACACATGTGCCTCACCGTTCATGCTAGGGCATAATATATTTAAGAGGAGGAATTGTACTTTCCCTAACACTTTTGCCTCTCTGAATTTTTTGGGTGCTTCCTAAGTATTAGAAGTGATAGATAAATAAAATATTCAGCAGTATTAAAAATACTATTAAATCTCAGTACCATCAGGGGATATGGATCTGAAAAATGCATTCTGTATACACAAATTCTAAAATAACTTGAAATAGTTCCTATTAAAAACTTTGCTAAAGTAAGTACCTTCCTCTAATCTTCTTCAATTATTCATGATACAATTTTGCATGGGCATCACAATTATATGTTTAAAATTCAGTGAATGAGTCATCTTATAGTTTTCAAGCCAGCCCACACTAGCTTGAAACATAGTATTTCTTGCAATTGCATATTTCCTGTTCTGTTTCTGTTTGATGCTTGGGCAAGTCCTGTATCTTTTTACGTGTCATGACAGCATTCATGAGGTGCTATCTTGGGTCTCTAGTCTGTGCAGGAGCAGGCACAGTCGCACATCTCTGCTCCAAGTCACAGTATCTCTTCAGGGAAAGGTGAGTGACAACATGAGTTCTCCTGTGTCAAGGGATGGCACTTGAGTACCAACATATAAAAAGACAAATCAGCTTACAGTGAAAAGATTTACTTTTAATTATGTGTATAGTTATGTGTCTGCGTGTGGGTATGTCTGAGTACAGTGCCCATAGAAGCCAGAAGAGGGTGTCAGAGGCACATGGCTGGAGTTACAGGTGGCTGTGCCCTGCTCCACCTGGGTGCTGGAAACCAAATCTAGGTCTTCTGCAAGAGCAGTATCTCCGGGCCAGTTTCTGCCATTTTTCGTTTGTAACTTAAAAGCACATAACCTCCCATTTATATCATGGCCGAGAAGAATTGCAACATCCTTCTACCCTTAACATTTGTCCAAGTATTTCCTGAATGCTTCCTGTGTTGGAGGGTGAAGCCCCAACACTTCAAATATAGTTCCTACTATTAAGGAATTTTCCTTCCTAAAGGAAAAGAGACACAAAACCCAAAGCAGAACTAAAAAGTGTTCCTAAAATCTTTTCTGATGGTTACTAAGAAAATGAAACAACATGGTGTCTGAATTCCAGGGCACTTATTTTAAGGGTTGGTGTGCCCAGAGCCACAGCAAACGTTTTGGAATGAGCAACTCACATTCTGAAACCCAGGCTCACACGGACGTATGCTTAGGATTTGCTGTTCTAGTTTGCTTCTGCCTTGTCTTTCAATGGTCCACATGTGAAGTGCCCAGTGTGTTGCTACTGGAAGGGAGTGAAATCTTTGAGAGGCGGATTAGTGGGAGGTCTCTCTCAGAGGGTTTCCTTTCATGGAGAGTGTGAGATTCCCTGTCCTTCCTGTTCTTGTTTTTATCCCAGCCATACGGTGAACAGATTTGTTCCAGTCCAAACTTCTCACCACAGTGCATGGCATCCTCACTGGACTCAAAGCAGCAATGTCTGCCCTAGCATAGAACAAAGGCCCTCAAGGTGTATAATAAGACAAACCTTTCATCTTACTAAGTTGATTGTGTCGGGCGTTTGCTACAGTAATGAAAAGCTAACTAGTACAATGCCATTCCCTATGGAACAGGTACTCATTACTTCATGACTCACCAACCCAAACCTTCCATGTTCAGCAATCCAAGTTTTTCTGGGTCTGCACCTCTCCTGTGGGTCCATGTGAACCCTCAGCCATGGATATACACCACCTTCTGCTATTGTCATCTCCAAAGTTGATGCTAAAAATGCATCAATAATTACAAATTACAAATAGATCAAAGCTTTGCATTGGGCCATATTCATAGCTATCTTGGCCTGCATGTGCCTCGCAGGCTATGGGTTGACATGGTCTTTGCCGGAGGCAAGCATTCCTACTCTCACTGACTGGCTATCTTAGGCAAAAGCACATGACCCATCTTTACTGACAGGACTTGAGTTCTGACAGAGGCCTCTGGGAAAAGAGATACGTTCTTCTACCCCTCTGATATCCTGGATGAAACTCATGCACCATGACATTTATCTCGTAGCCAAAATAAAGCCAGTGTGAGCACAGAACCCATGTCACAGAGAAGATGCAGAACGGAGCAGAGGAGAAACTGTCTTTGTCATGCCAAAGCTGGTCCAAAGAATGGTCCAGCTTGGAAGGTGCTACCCCTCAAGCCCTTTTGTTAGGGTGATAATGCAGTGTGTGTGTGTGTGTGTGTGTGTGTGTGTGTGTGTTGTCTGTGCTGTTTGTGTGAGGTGGGTGCACATGTGTGAGGGGCCAGCGATGACCTCTGGTGTCAGTTACTATCCACTTGCTCCCTGACCAGCAAGGCCCTGGGATCCACCTGTCCCTGCCTGTTCAAATTTGGGATCGCAAAGGCACACCACCACATCTGGCTACATTTTCTCTAAAGCAAAACAAACCGTACCCAAAACAAAGCAAATAAACAAAAAGAAAACATAAAGGTTCTAGGGATCAAACTCGGGCCTTCATGTTTGTGGGAGCCAGCTCCCCAGATTTTGTCCTTATTTTTAAAGTCACTTTAGCTGGGTCTCTGCTACCAGCATCCTGAAGCTCTTTAACAGATAAAAGTAGACAGAAATGCACATATATAACGAGTGACTGATTAAATGTATACAGAGGCATAATTACCTCTCTATTCCATTCATGATTGTCACATTTATTTTTACCCCAGGCAAAAGAAACTGTATAATTAGAAAATTTCAGGGTTGCAAATAAAGGCCTGAATTTATTATAATTAAAAAAAAAACCCATCAATTTATTGTATGGCATAGTGATGGCTAAGTAAAAACTTACAAACTGGCTAACTGCTTAAGACACAATAAGACATCAAATAAACCAAGTTTAAAAAAATTCTTTCATTTAATAAAGCATCCGATGTCGAGTCCAGCCTTTTATTTTTATCAGTGGGATAAATGGGAAACAGTCATTGCAATCAATTGCCCGTTTATTCCACAGCTAGTCCCCCCACAAGCATACATTATGTATGGAGATGAGAGGAGGCAGTGCAGGCCTTGTTTCGATGTCTTTTCTTCTAACTATGGTTTCTCTATTGGTCTACTTTGAAATAAAATGAAAGTTAAAAAAAAAATTGCCAAACGATTTCTGTAAGAAACCACTTTCTCTAAAAATGAAACGTCAATTGTCTTGCAAAATATTTCCTGTTGTTCATTTGCAGTGTTCTACTGGCCACTTTGGCATCGTCAAAGCTCCTGAATATTTATAACGATTTTTTAGTTTTTGGAGAAAATAAAGAGGCAGTAGCAGCTTCAGCCGTCGTCTAACAATTCGCTTTCTGATTGCTTGTCAGACCCAGAACCCCCTATATTCTGTACCACTCAGTTATAACCCCACTTTTTTTTGAAGCAAAAAAATGATAAGAAATTGCATTTATTAAAAAAAACCCCAATATATGGCTAGTTCAGTGGGTAAAGGTTCTTGTTGCCGAGCCTAACAGGCTGAATTCAATCCCTGGGAACCACATTACAGAAACACACACACACACACACACACACACACACACACACACACACACACACACACACACACACTCCCACGAGTAAACATGTAAATGTGAAACGTTTTAGTATATATCTGTATACATTTATTTTTCTAAAGACAATTCCATATGTAACTTTCTGTACATTGCACTCGATAGCAGTCCAAGGACTTCTGTCAACCCACACCTGTTCACCTTCTAATTTACTCTCTCTTATCCTGTAACCAGGGGCCATAGTATTGGCTCCTGCTAGCTTTTCCCCATCTAAAACAGGGGCTGTAGGGATCAAACTCGCTCTCTCCACGCTTATGTGGCAAACACTTCGCTGATTGGACCCTTCTGCTCCCTACAACGAGTCCTCCCGCACAATTGGGTGGATAAAGAGAGCTATTGGGGGGGGGGGGTCACTGTATTAGTGACCAAAACCTTTTAGAAACAATCAAGGGAAGGAACAGCTCATTTTGGCTAACAATTTCTGAGGACTTTTAATCCATCCCGGTTGAGATGGCACGGCGGGGACAGCTCCGTTCTATGGGAAAGTGTGGCCGTGGCTTGGTTGCATCATGGCCAATAAGAACCGGAACTAGGTAGGACCTTCAAAGGAAGGCCCGCCCCTAGTGACCTAATTCCACCAGCCAGCCACCGCCTCCTAAGGCCTCCACAACCTTGAAGACAATGCTTCAAGCCCAGGTTCGTGCATTTAAAACTGGAGCCTGTACAGTTCATTTGAGCTTCTAACCTTCACAGCTACCTAGACACGCGCTCGGCCCTTTGATGGGATCTCCCCCCCCACATACATACATACGTACACATACATACATATATATGTGTGTATGTATATATATGTATACATATATATTTTTTCCTTAAAATGATTTGCCTGATTGTAGGAAAAAAAAAACTTATCTACTTTCTATCTCAAATCTTATAATAACATTGTGTATGTGTTAGAAAAAATTTTGGAGAGAGAGGGAAAAAATACACGTAGAAATGATGGTTTGAAGACTTATCTTTTACTGACTAACCAAGGCATCCTTAACCATGAAATGTTTTCTGTCTTTATCGTATGCAGAATCCTATAAGACTTTATTGAATTATGGTGCCAGTCAAGTGAAGTAGTTTAGATTTTATAGAGATGGATGCTTCCAACCTCAGCCAAATAATACAGGGGCATTGTAGTTTATTTTTTTCAGTAATAATCAGAATATTGTATAGGTCTAGTAAAAATTTGGGGAATAAATGTGATAAATCCACACATCAAAATTTTATACCACGTCTTTCATATTGTTATATTTTAGTCAATAAAGCAGACAAAGTTTATGTTCTGTTTATCTTGTAAAGACTTATTTTAGCTTAAATTATTTATATGTGCGTGGGTGTGTGCACATGAGTGTGGGTTCCCAGGGAAGCTAGAAGAGGATCTTAGATCCCTGGAGCATATGCATACAGTTAGAGTTATATAGCCACTTGACAAATGGGGATAAATTCATCCTCTGAAAGTGCAATGCGAGTTCCTAACTGCTGAACCGTCTTTTAAAGTTTAATAAAGAGGTACTTTTTACAATTATATTTCGTCCTCATCTGATTTGCAACTTCCTTACAGACAGAGCAATGAAATTACACTTCTTTAAGGTTATGGTATAATTTGATGTATCAAATTTAAAAGTCGGTATGTGAAGGAACACTTTTCAGAAGCAGAGAAGCAACAGACAGTTTGAAGATCGCTGGTGGAGACAATGTCATGTCAAGCGGCCGCTTCTTCCTTGTATCACCTGAAACCTCTCTCTGACTTCTTGCCTGAGTGACAGCCTGACCACATCCTTGATGATAACCACATCTATGACAGTCACAACTCTATCTTCTCAGACACAGAGAGACCTTTGCCCTAATAATATTAGAATTGTGAAGTTTTAATTTTACACAACATTTTGACATTAAAGTAATGCCCCAAGAACTTAATGCATGTATAACGTGTATGCGTCTAATTATAGTCTGCAGAGGGGGCTGTAATGATTTACACCTGGGAAAAGTGAGAGAGGAGGTCCACCCAGCCAATCAGAAGTAAAATTGACATCTTGATCTATCCAACTAGGCTCTGAGATAATTTTGCTTTTATCTTTTGAAACTGAGGCTTCGAAGCCAGGCAAGCACCTGCCACCGAGTACGCCTGCATCCCTCCAGTCTATAGCCCTGAGCACAGACTCTGCCTCCCACGAATGTTCAGTTCTCTCGCCTTTGGGGGAGAGGGGGTTCTCAAGACCGCCTCTGCTTGTGTCAGCCGCACCCAAAAGAGCCACGCTGTCAGGGGATGAAGATAGTATTTTATAAGTTTCTGTTGCCTTTCATCTGCAGATAAGTTTGCCCGTGAGCTGTTATTATCCTCGTTAGCTAGATAAGGAAACGAGAACCAAGAGGTCAGTTAAGTGTAATTGTGACAAAGTTGGAAAATCCCCATCAGGGGCCCCCGCTTGAGGTCTAATTGCACCAGAAGGTTCTCATACGAGGAATCCCTTCCTACACAGACTTGAGGAGGGAGTGAAGGGTGTCAAAGGGGAAGCAGGCAGGGAAAACTAAAAACAAAACCCTTTGTTTGCAGTAGTCACAGCTATAAGATAACGGAAGCAGAAGGATTTTGCGTCTTTACTCTGGTTTCTCCAATGTGAAGATGATGCCTTGGCGTGTGTGTAGTCACCACCCCGGTGTTGGTAGCAGTAGCTGGACAGAACTCTTGCTGATCCTTCAGGAAGCTGGAAATCTTGCAAGGAGCCAGGGAATGATGGTGCCATGCTTCTAGCTCTAAGGAACCAGCGGTTCTAAGGGGCAGTTGAGTAAGGGGGCATCCAATTGGCATCAAGTGCTGTTGGCATCCTTTCCCAAGGGCGAGGGCCTATTTTCCCTGCCAGCCTGGACTGAAGAGCCCTACCAGACCTTGGGGTGGCATGTTCTCTATCTTTGGAACACCTAGCTCTTTGGTTTTAGTTAAAGTTAGAGGGACCGTTTGTGAAGTATTTTCCTGTTGTTAGGCTGTTAAGCTGAGAATATTGATTCTAGCTGGGAAAAATTCTAACTGTTCACTGATCTACACAAATTCACAACTCCTAACACACTCCTAAAGTATTCTTTGCTGGGGAAGCCAGTGGATATTGTGGCCTGTTGGTGGAGAGAGAAAAATCAAAGTCAACATAGTCTTTCTACCAAGAGAGATCTTGGATTAGACAGAGGAGAAATGCTCAGTGTGTGTGTGTGTGTGTGTGTGTGTTTTATTCAAGAAGGAAAATGAGCTTTATAAAGGAAAATATGAGTACATTTTAGTTTTGTTTTGGGGCAAGGGAAAAGGAATAAAAGAGGAGGCGAAGGAAAGGAGATGAAAAAATTGATAAGAGGGCTAGAGTGGGGCTGAGACGGCACAGTCAGTAAAGTGCTCGCAGAGCAAACAGGATGGTCGCAACTGCACCCTCACCATTCACACAGAAAGCTGGGTGTGGTGACATGTGCTTACAATGCAGTGCTGGGGAAGCAGAGGCAGGCAGATCTTTGGGGCTTGCAGGCCAGGCAGCCAAGCCTATGGTGAGCCCCAAGTCCCAACAAGGGACACTGTCTCAACAACACAAGGTGGACAGTTCCTGAGGAATGACACTGGGGGTTACCTCTGGACTCTACATGGATATGGACACATGTGTAGGGACATCTGCACACAAACATGCACACAAGAACATCAGCAACATCTACACACACACACACACACACACACACACACACACACACACAGCTAGTATGGGATGTGAAGGGACAGGACAGGCTTGGAGAGCCTTACAAGTGGAATCTGAGTGACTTCCAAGTGTTGTAATAGACTCGAACTTCCCCTGCCATCCCCTTATAGTCACCACTGTTTCTACTGCCCTTTGAAATTCTAATTAGCCAATTAATCACTGTTCACAATCACCAAAGCGCACCAAAGGGAAAATTACGCTCTGGGGTGGTCGCCAAAGCGGTGTCACCCTTTGTCTAGCTGAAACAAAATCAAATCAGTCTTGCAGCTACAGGGATCCAGGCCGCTTTCAAAAGGAAAGGGCTCCAGGAAAAACAACACAAAATATGCTCCTTAAATATCTATGTCACAAAATCCTTACCTGCTGAGGCCTTATTTCTAAGTGTCACTTTCTTCTGTTTCTAATCTGTTCCCTTCCTTGGATTCAGCCATTCACTGGACAATTTCTGCTTAGGCTTTGTCATGTTAATGCAAGCCACAAATGAAAGTAAATATTTTTATTTTTATTTTTATTTTTAGATTTAATCTTGTAAATTGCCCAAAAGCAATTTTTTTTTTTTTTTTTTATTTCCAGCTGATTTACTTGAAGAAAATTTGCTCAGATTTATTAGGTCTGTTAATAAATTAAAAAAAAAAAAAAAAAAGCCAAATGACCTCTTATAGTTTCTGCTGCTATTTATTGATCCTTTTCAAATTCAGCAAGCGATTCAATCTGCAGAAAGGCGTGTTGAATGGGATGGATTGTGAATCTAAAAATGAAGCGAACATTTAGAAAGCATTTCCAAGTCCCAGGAAGTAGCCGTAATAAATGAGAATGAATTAAATTCGCATCACTGGGAAAAAAATTGAGGGATTTTATTTTAATGGTGGGCTCCACACAGCGTGTTTATTGGGTCTGGGATCTATTGACCACTTTGAAGTTGTCAGCTTGCAGAATGCATGGCCTCGGCTCTGATGACTGAAGGGTCCATCATAATCCATCACGGTAACTCCCCTTCCAGACACTTCACTTTGAGAAATCACTTCTGCCACCATATGGGTAATTCACTCCCCCTTTCTCCACCCAGCTCCTGAAATGACTGCCACTGCCACAGGACAAGGACAGAATACTGCTGTGGTTTGGATCTGTTCCCTCCAAAACACATGCGGAAACGTAACCCAACTCTTGGGGTGTTAGAAAGTAGGGCTTTCAGAGCAGTTGCTGTTCTTACAGAGGACCCTGGTTGGGTTTCCAGCGCTCATATGGTGGTTTGCAACCCTCTGTAACGCCGGTTCCAGGAAATCTGATGCCCTCTTCTGGCTCCCGAGGGCACTGCATATATATGGTGTACATATGTACATGCAAGCACTGGTACACCAAAAATAAAAAATAAATAAATCCTTCTTCAAAAAGTAGGGGCTTTGCAAAAGTAACAGATTAGCTTGATGGCTGCAGAAGAGCTGGAGAGAGTTTTTGGCATTTCTCTCCTTCTTCCACACCAGGAGGCACACTCATTCCTTTTTTGCTCCTTTGTCTCTTCTGAAGACACAAAGTTCAAAGTGCAGCATCTTGGAGAAGGGGTAGGGCCCTCACCGGACACTAAAACTGTGGGTGCCTTGACTATAGGCTTTCCAGCATCCACAATTTTGGTAAATAATCTCCTATTTCCATATTCTATTTCCTGTGTTGCCTTTGTCGCAGCTGCCAGAATTGATTTACCCCTCTGTTTCTCTCTGTCTCTGTCTTTGTCTGTCTGTCTCTCTGTGTATGTGCATGCCTGTGTGTGTGTGTGTGTGTGTGTGTGTGTGTGTGTGTGTGTGTGTGTGTGTGTGTGTGATGTGTATGAGTACATACACAGAGGATAGAAGAGGGCATCAGGGAGCCTGTCCCAGCACTCTCTTTTTTCTGTATTACTTTGAGACAGGGTCTCTCACTGAGTCTGGACTTAAGCTCCAGCAAGCAAGCACCAGTGACCCTCCTGCTGCAGCTCCCCACAGCCCTGGGGCTACAAGGGCATGTGACCACACCCAGTCTTTTCCCCAAGTGCTGTGGAGTTGAACTCAGGTCCTCATGGTTGTGCAGCAGGTGCTCGTGCCTGCTCAGCCATCTTCCTAATCCTGACCTTACAAGCTGTTTGCCCTTGATGCTGCTCAGACCTTTTTAATAGCATGCACCAGGCAGTGTGGACTCATTGCAAGCACCTGTCTTTTTACTCCTACCTCTCCTCCGACCCTTGAAGGAGTCCAGCCTTCTAGCCTGCAGCTTTAAGTGAGTTTTACATAGTGAAGCTCTGCTGTGGATCTTTCCTTTGTTTATCTTCTCTCTGAACAACCTCCTTTATACTCTTGATGTCGTGTTTTCGCTCTCCTTTTTTTTTTTTTTCCATAGCTCACTGTTCATTTCTCATCCCACACTTCATAGCACTGCGCTGCTGCCGCCCACTTGCCTTGCAAAGGGAGGCCTTGTGAGTGTTTTCCGGGTTCTCGCTGCACACAGTGGTGCATAGCTAGAGTCATTCTAGGCATCTAGGAGGGTAGTAAGCTCGATGAGTACTATAGAAGTCCCCCAAACCTAGTCTGAGCGTCTCTGGGAGCCAGGATGAAAAAAGTAGTTCTAATGGGAAAGCTGGCTGCCATCCCAAACAGCTCTGCCTCCCACCCTCTCTCCCTCCCTCCCTCCTCCTCACAGGTGTCCTCTTGACCTTATTTTTCCACCATGGTGACTCATGGTGGGGAGGTTCAAGTGCAGGTTGGCTGGCTGTGCTTCCCCTTTCCAGGCCTTCTCTTGTGGCTGCTCACATTGTTACCCTATACATCATTCCAAAATACAAATATTATCATGCATTTCTCTATCCCTTTAGTACCTTTTCCCAACTCTTCAGACAGCCTACTGTACTGTCAGCTCCACTGGTGTTATCTCTGTTTATGCCTCTGTGTTTGTTTCTATGTCCTTCTCCAAACCTTTGCACATTGAAAACAAACTCTGGTTCCTCTATTTGGTACACACAACATCGTACATTCTTCCTATTAGTCCATTTACCCATCTATCCATCCATCTATCCATTCATCCATCCATCTACAGAACACCAACAACATCCCAGTCACTGTTCTATGCACCAGGGAGACACAAATGAAACAGTGTTTACGTCCTCAAACCCAACTCTCGAAAGGTAACAGAAAAAAGAATACAAATACCCGAAGAAGAGCGTAAACTAGTGCATTGGCATGACACATGGCTGAGAGACACTCCAGTTAGGGAATGTGGGGCAAGTCAGAGAAATGACTGATGGGAAAGACAGGGTCACGTGTGAATGTAGGCGAAGAAGGCTCCTGATAGTGAGTGTGATGACTCTAAAGGTGCATGAAGAGGTGCGAAATGCCTGAGGTGTTGTCAGAGCTTGGCTGGCCACCTTCTTCTTCTTTTTAAATTTATTTTACTTTTATTTTATGTGCATTAGTGTGAAGGTATCAGATCCTTTGGAATTGCAAGGCAGTTGTAAGCTGCCATATGGCTGCTGGGAATTGAACCCTGGTCCTTTGGAAGAGCAGTCAGTGCTCTTAACCACTGGGCCATCTCTCTAACCCTCATACGCCAGTCTTTCGATCACTGAAAGATGTGAGCTGGAGAGGCCAGTGGGAACAAGGCAAGGGTCTGGATTTTTATTTTAGTTGCAGTCGAAAGAAGGACATAAAAGAAGGACTAAGGCTAGCCCAGAATTTGCACTCTTCTCGCCTCTTAAATGCTTTAACTACAGGATGCAACCTTTTGCACAGTCGTCATCATCATCATCATCATCAGATTTTAAAGTTACATTTAGGGTGTATGTGTTTGTGTGTGGGGTGGGAGGTGGGGGGAAAGGGTGTGTGGAGGGGTGGGGGCACAGTGCATATCTAGAGATCAAAGACAACTCGTGGAAGTCAGTTCCCTCTCTCCACCACACGGGTCCTGAGGATCAACCTCAGGTTGTCAGCTTGGTGGCACAAGCCTTTGTCCACTGAACTACTTTTCCAGCCCTTGTCTGTACTTTCATTGCCAGCATAGTGCCAAGGACTTAGTGAATTATTTAACTGGTCCATGAATGAAGGGAGGAAAGGGGGAAGTCAAGGGAACTCCAGCTGGGGTGCTCAGGGAACACTTGTGGTAAAAGTGAGATTTGACATGTAACTCAAAAGGCGGTAAAATTCCAATGGTGCAGATGGAAGGACAGGAAAGAAGCTCCTAGCATCTGCCAGCCTGGGGCAGGAAGCCACAGGAAACCCACACACTTCTTGCTTAATATTTTTAAAGTCATAAGTCAAACTACAGATTGTTGTAAAGCCTGTTCTGTTTTCACATACAAATTAGGCTAACAAACTGTTATTACACGGTCTGTCATTTTACTTTGACAACTGTGCCTCAAAGCACTAGGTTCAAATTTAGACTCCTTAAAATCCTCAGTATTCTGAAATTTGGCAGTGGTTTAGGAGACACAGCCAGCCGTGGAATGAAGCATGCCCGCCTCCCTTCCGATCCCACAGTTTACCTTGTACTATAAAGAGCCTCGTAAGTAGACATGTGATTTTCGTGTCTAAGTTGCTATTCTGTTGCCACATGGCTCACATGGCTGTTTGATACTGGCTCATCAATCTTCCCAGGTATGAAATAGATAAGAACCCTACTGCAGTATTGTTTGATCTGTATAAGCAGAAAATTGCTCAAACAAATGAAAGTTAGCATTTAATTGGGGGTTTGTTACTGTTTCAGAGGCTTAGTCTATTATTACCATGGCAAAGAGCATGGTGGCACACATGGTGCTGGAGCAGTAGCTGAGAGCTACAACCTGGCCCACAGGTTGAGAGAGAGTAGAGGGGGTGGGGAAGGAGGAGGAGGAGAAGGGGGAGGGGAGGGGAGGGAGAGAGGGAGAGAGACTGGGTCTGGCAGGGGCTTTTTGAAACCTCAAAGCACACCCCCAGTGAAACTCTTCAACCAACAAGGCCACACCTTCTAATCCTTCTAATCCAATCAAGGAGTCCCGCTCAGCTCCCCGGTGACTCAGCATTCCCCTGTATGAGCCTAAGGGGCCATTCTTATTCAAACCATCACAGTAGCTACAAACCTAAGCTCATTTCCCCACCACACAGGCCCAAACAAGCTGTGGTTGGATCACTGGAGCCAAGAATGCACTTAGTTTCAAGGGCAAAGCTAGACTCAAGGGTGTAGATTCCCACGAAGCACAGTTCCGGGGCCTGCCCGCTAAGCTAAAGCAGAGTCTCTAAAATGAAGGATTCTAGCAAGGAGAGTAAGAAATATGTTAAAGGCCAAGCCACGACTACCCTTTGGAAGAGAGAATTCACATGGTCAGATGAGGTCACAAAGACAGAAAAAATCTGCTGATGAAGAACTTGACCGTATATGGGCGACAGGGAACTCCGACATTTCCCAGGAGCAGCGAGAGAGAGGGCTGACACTGATGTGTAGGGTGCATGGGAAGACCACGGTTAAAAACAAGGAGGCCAAGTTATTTGTAAAATTTGATGCATAAAGTTAAAGTTATCAGCACTGAAAGCAGAGAAAGGCTCTCGTGAAACTTCTACACAGTGTAATTGATTCAATGTAGTGGAGATGGAAAAACTGAACCAAAGGTATTTATGCAAATTAAACATGGCACGGCAGTTGGTTGCCCAGTAAATCTCTGCCGCCCTGTACCCAGAGCCAAGCCATCATGTCTCCTGTGACCAGAGCTCCTCTCTAGCTGTGCTTCTCAGTCCATGAGTCTCCACCCATTTTGGGGTCAAATGACAGGTTTCACAGGGGTCACATATCAGCTGTCGTGCATATCAGATGTGTACAGTACGATTCGTAACAGTAGCAAAATTACAGTTATGCAGCAGCAATGAAAACAGTTTGGTGGTGGTGGTGTTACCAAAACGTGAGAAACTGTATTCAAGGGCCTGAGCATTAGGCAGGTTAAGACCACGGCTCTGTAGGAGCCTTTCCATGCCTTTGTACCTTCCCACCACCCTCCACGAGGATGCTCCACTAGCTCTGAGTTCTGGTCATCTCATTTGGGTTTGCAAGGGGCATGTTGCCAAGCTAATAATAATGTAGGGACCAGAAGGAAAGAATATACAAGACCTCCCCTCCCCCTTTTCTTTTCTTTTCTTCTTCCTCCTCCTCCACCTCCTCCTCCTTCTTCCTCTTTTCTTCTCCTCCTCCTCCTTCTTTTTTAGGTAAGCACACTCACTATAGTCAGGTAAAAAGTGGAAGAGGTTGTCAGACTTCAAGCTGCCTAGATTCCAACCCTCTTTTGCCTCCCCCACCATCTGTGTGAACTGGGGGAGTCAGGGGCAGAACTCCTTCCAAATTCCTGCCGGATTGGGTCTGTTTTCTGTCCAGATAAGAATGCTGGGCAGGATCAGGAAGCTGCTTTTTAACGTGCCAGCACCAAGGCCCTGCCTACCATGCCCGGGTGCCGAAGACAGAACCCTTCTGCCAGCAGACAGCAGATACTCGCCCACTCAGACGCCCTTGCATGGTCGTATTGGCAAAGAATGAGAAATTTAAGGGGGATCTCCTACTAACAGTAAGCCTATAGTTGGTGTGACTACAGGAAAAAAAATAAGTTTTATATTTTCCACATTGGAACTTGCCAAAGCCATCCCCTGAAATAATTCGCTTGGGCGGGGGCGGAGGGGGGGTAAGGGACTTTCTGGGACCATTTGTGATCACGTGCTAACTAGACGCCTCCGCTGGTTCCTTTCTCCTCATCTTCCTTCCCCGGTTGCTCGGCAGCTGAGTTTGTTTTTCATCTTAATCACGGCATACAGTTTCAAGCAGATGTTTTCAAAAGTGCTTGACTTTTAAGCAGAGTGTTTGCGGTGGCCTCTTGACAGAGTCGCTGCGCTCAGCCCTGAATCTGCCTTGCAAATCAGAGCCCTGGGGGTGCTGCGGGGTGGCCTGGAAACAGAGGTCTTCAGAGCAGTGAGTGCTCAGGACCTTTGTTGGCTTTCTTGGGGCGGGCTGATCTTAGAGCTGCCCTGCAGGCATTTTAGCATGCTGGGCAGACCTAGCTGTTTCCTGAGTGAAACAGGCTCAACGCAGACGCCGATCCAAGGGCTGGCAGCCAGTGTGTTCCATAGACCTGCCTTTGGACCCTCCAGCGCATTTTGGCTGTCTGATCTTGGACAGACAAGATCTTATCATCGGCTACTGTGTAAGGATGAAAAATGATAACATGGTAAAACTGTTTGCTTCGGGAAGTGCCCCTGAGTTTTTGAGGGATGTGTGGTAAGCCCCTAACACTTGCCAAGTGACAGTATTATGCCTGCCTAGACTTTACTGATTTATCGCGTGTGCTGTGGGAGTTCTTATTCCATCACGTGAGTTCTGGGGGGGTGGGACTCAGGATCAGGTCACCAGGCTTAGGGGCTAGTGTCTTTACCCACTGAGCCATCTCCCGCATCCTATGTCTAGGTTTCAACATCCTATGCCATAGGTATTTATTATCACTTTAAGGACAAGGCTCAGACAGGTTAAGTAACGCAGCCCAAGCGGTACAACGGCCTAAGCGTGGAGCTCCTGTACGGAGCTGAGGGTACCTCCGATAAATGCTTTCCAACACAGGCCATCATTTACTTGTCCTTTACCACCCGAGGGAAACCGTGGCTATCGTCTTCATGAGAGAGAGACCAGTTAGAACACAGGGAACAGAGCTAGATCTTGGAGGGACGGTGCTATGGAGAGAGGATGGCTTCTGAGCTTGGTTGGCTTCAGAGCTGACTCTGGGGCTGACCTCTTGACCTGTTTTCCCTGTACACTGGGCCCCTATCTCCACAGTCCAGTGCTGGAATGGCTCAACGTGGTCACCTAATAGGAACCTCCCAAGACACTAGTGAGCTTCCTGGAAGCCCTGTGACACACTAGTGAGCTTCCTGGAAGCCATGTGACACACTAGTGAGCTTCCTGGAAGCCATGTGACACACTAGTGAGCTTCCTGGAAGCCATGTGACACACTAGCGAGCCCTGACTGCAGCCCGTTGTTGTTCTGTTTTTGTTCCTCGTGTTATAATGACAATGTCACTTGACATTATGAGTAATCCAGTACACCTCCCTGGCCTCTTCCCTCTCTAGCCACAAGCCTTACAATAATAATCATTACCAGAACGAATACATACTAAAAGTCTAATCGGCACAAGCAGAAGGACAAGTAAACAAGAAGCCTGGGCTTTTTTTTTTCCCCCCAAAAGAAAACAAAGCGGTAGGAAGAAGAAAAAGATCAAAAGTGGTAAAAGAAGATGTGGGAAATTAAGACCGCAAATTTTTCCATGCCATTCGCGTTCAGGAAAGCTACTGCCCACAACTACGTGTTAGCATTAATTACTGGTTGAAGACCTGTTTTTAAAAATAGGTGTTTTCTTGTAAAACGCTGCACCAACGTTTTAATGTGATGGAAAAGCCAGGCTTTACATTTGAACTTAAAATATGGAGATACAATGGTAGTGACCCAACATATATCACCAGTAACAAGATGCCCATTAAAATGTCACGTTCTGCCTGGCATAGTGGCAAGTGCTGATAATCCAGCTCCCAGAGGCTGAAGCAGAAAGATCACGAGTTAGAGACTCGCCTGTATCAGGCCCTGTCCCCCTCCTGCCTCAGAATGTAGCTTTATGTGATGCCACCACCCGGCTGTCACTGAGAATGTAGTTACGAAATGCTTTTAGTCTGTTACAATTCCTTCATGAGCAACTGTAAGGGCAGACCAGGTACCAAAGAGTCTGTTTGTGTCTTCATGAAAGACTGCCCTGTCTGGAGCACTAACCCAAAATATGAGAACCCTCCATGTTGGGTAGTTTTTTGTTTGTTTGTTTGTTTGTTTGTTTTCTTGGAAGTGGGGAGT
Organism: Acomys russatus; assembly: GCF_903995435.1. NCBI lineage: Eukaryota > Metazoa > Chordata > Mammalia > Rodentia > Muridae > Acomys > Acomys russatus. The sequence continues at coordinate 43,461,554 of NC_067157.1, read as the reverse complement.
TGAACCTAGTGCTTCCTGCATGCCAGGCAAACACTCTGCCAGCCGTGAGCTAGACTCCTGGACTTGCTGTTAGCCTTTACTGAATCAAGTTGCAAAAACCCATTTATCTCAATTCAAAACAGAGATTTACCAACCTCTTTTCCAGAACCTCTGACTCAGTGTGTGATGTCTACCCACAGTGATATAACTATTAAGTGATGAGTTCAAGACCCAAGTCCAAGTTGCTTCTGTTCCAGAGCCCCCCAAAAGTAACCAGTGTCTGCTAAACTTACCTACAACTTAGTCTTATATGTTAACATGGGTGCATGTATGTAGGGACATGCAAGTGCGCTGTATGAAAATGGCGCCCTACTCCTTTTAACTTCACAGTTGAAAGGCTTGCACTACCAGTTTCTAACAATTACCAAACAAAAACATCAGAAGCAGTTTGGCCCAGAGTCACAAGCCATGTGTACCCCCCTGTCAGAGAGAATGCTAGCCAGAATATATTGCGGTTGGTGCAGAGTGACAGAGCTGTCACAAAGGTAATCACATAAAAAACAGAACCTGCCACTGTCAACTTTTTGGATTTCTGGGAGGGGGGTTCCCCCCCCTTTTCCTCACTGGCTAGTGACGTGCACACTTCCTTATAGTCATCATCTTCACATCTCTCCCCTTGGGATCAGGCCATCTCAACAATCAAAACAGTGCTATAAAAAGCCTAGGAAACATTAGATTTTCAAAAGTAATGGCTTACAATCCAAGTAAATCAAAAGAGCAAGAGGTGGGGGTGGCGGAAATAAACTAGAAAGTTAAGATGCCAGCTGGAGGTTCTTTATAGCCGGGCCCCGACAGTGGCTTGCAAGTTTTAGAGTTGCAGATGAGAGCGAATCTGCCAGAGCGAGCCGAAGTCGGAAACACATACACAGACAAATGGAAATGGCAAGGTTCTGGGACTAAACACGACTTCAAGTGTGATTCCTGTCTCGGGACTGGCCAGTTGGTTGATTATAAGGGGGCAGTTGAGCAGTGCTTAAAACATACGTGGGCGAACATCACCTCACCCGCCTCTAACTTCTCTCAGCATGTACACACACACACACACACACACACACACACACACACACACACACGCGCGCGCGTGCGCACGCGCGCGGGCTTATCCTCCAAGACCACCTTTGGCTAGGGAATTCCAGGATTCTGTAGCAATTATATCCCAGTTGAATCACTGGGTTGCGAGAATGGAAATGACCTTCACTCTTGAAAACTGAATTCCGCTATTAATATTTTTGTGACAATTCTAGTTATCCTCTAAAAGCCCCCCCCCAAAAAAACAGAGTCTCATCCTAGATTCCTGTGGATTTATACGTGGGCCCTCTTGTGGAAAGGGTTCCTGGCTCTCAAGAAGCTCCAAAGGGGAATCTGAGACCCCTTCAGGGGTTTAGACTCAGCTGTTTTCTTGCGTCTCTAAAAGACCTTAGTTCCAAGGACATCTCTCGTTCAGCATGTGTAGAGTTTTATGAGAGCTGGAAGGGAAGATGTGAGCAGGAAGAAAAAGCACGAAAGACAGTGGACTCTTTTCAGAGGCATCTCTATGCTCCTTTCAGGGGCCTCTGTGGCTGCTGCGAGGTCCCCATCGGGACACTACATGCCACAGGCTGTTAAGCCTGGCATAAATATTTGGGGTGTCAAGCTTTGTACCCCTAACTTCTACAAGTTGTGGGTCATGGCCAAGTTAACATCCCCCACTCCCCCCATCTGGAAGATGATTCCTGCCTCTGGGAGGGGAAACCAGAGAGAGGAAAGGAGAGGATGATGGGGGTGAGTATGATAAAAATAGATTATGTACACATGTACGCACATGTCATAGTAGAACCCATTATTATGTATAAATGATACATACATTAAAAAGCAAGGAAAATACCGCAAAGCATACTGAAATATAAAACCTTTCCTTAATATTAATTTGCCTAGGGCCAGCCAGAAGGCACGTGCTGCCAAGCCTGACCACTTGAGTCCAATCCCCAGGACCCACAGGGTGGAAGGGCAAAACCAATTCCAGCAAGTTGTCCTCTGCGGGCCACACATGGGCTGCGGCATATCGCACACCCCACCCCGACAAAATAAACAAATGTAAAAAATAATTTGCTAGATACAGAATGTAATAAAATATGAGCAGTGTTTTTTTTAACATTTCATATAAAATAATTAGTAGTATTTTATCATGGACTATGGTTTTATGAAGTGAAAGAATGTTGGCTTTTCCCTCCTCATGTACTAGGTGATGAAAGCACTAACAGTTTCATTTCAGTCAGCCTAACTGTGGTGCTGCAACACATTGGGGAAACTTCTTTTACTTCAAAATAAAAACTGGAGTTTGTCCAACAACAACAACAACAACAACAACAGCAACAACAAAAAGATAGCTATTGCCTCTTAAGAATGTGAGAGAGCTAGAGAGATGGCTCCGTCTTTGGGAGCGAGCTGCTCTGTGGCCCACAACTGCCTGCAACTCCAGCTCCAGAGAACCCAATGCCTTCTGGCCTCTGAGGCATCTACACACATGTGGGGCACACGAACTCCTGCAGGCACATATGCATACATACAAAATGAATAAATAAGTAAATCTTTTTTTTTTTTAATTTGAGGATAAAATGAGATAATGAGGTACATGCTCAAAGCACAGTTCCCCTCTCTGAAATTCTGGGTAGCACATATTTGTAGAATATTCAGACTTTGAGGTTGCATAGATACAGAACTGTCCTGTGTGTGTGTGTGTGTGTGTGTGTGTGTGTGTGTGTGTGTGTGTGAGTGTGTGAGTGTGTGTGTCTATCTGTCTGTCTGTCTACATTTAAACCTTTCTATTTCTTTAATTCTCGGTCATCACACAAAGGGGTTTCACAGGGTCTCTTCATACAACTATCATGAGCCTTGTTCTCAGTTGCTTCGTGCTTCCCTCTTCTACTTTCTGCCCCCAAGCAGGCTGGTCTCCATTTCTGCTTCCCTTTTCCATGTAAGCCATTACCTCTCTTTCCGGACTCCTTAAGATCTCTTCCTTCTCTCTCTACGTCCCTTTCCTAGTTTCATACCTATCCTCCCACCACACACATAAACTCACAGACATACTTTCAAAAAATGTTGTTAGCGTCATCCATAATCAAATATCTACATGTTCTTATAATAAAACTGTATGGAGACGCACATGCTTTGCATGAATCCATATGGTTTTGCTATCCAAAGGGATGTGTCGATACTACAGAGAGATTACATCAATAAGGTCAAGGTTTGTATCCAAAATGTTGCTTTGAATTTGTCTTGAAGTTTCTGGATTGGAAATAAAAAGCAATTACAGATCCGTCTTTTCTCTATGACTTGTCAATACTGAGTCAGCAAATCCTGTTTGTCCCTACATCACCCTCCCATGGCACCAGGGCTACCTTGTTTTCTGTTTGGGCCAGCCACCTCAGGACAGCTCTCACCTCCAAGTCCATTCTGTGCTCCGCTCCACCCGGTGGCCCCTCTCTTCTTGAGGCAAGGGAGAGCTTCTTTCTTCTCTACTTTGTCCTAAACTCCTGATTCCTTGGCACAGCCCCACTATTCCAGAGCCTGTGTGCCACTCAGGATGCCCTCTGGGTGATTAAAACTACTTCTAGTGATGTGGTTGGTTCCCTGGTTAGAGGAACATTCTTCCCTAGGCATGAGAGGGGACATTCCCTGGCCCCATTCAGGTGTGTCTGAGAGCTCCTGCCCAGCAGCTGACAGTGACGCAGCAAAGCCACTTGAGGACAACACTTCTAGCTCCCCTTCCCCACCACAGACGGTCCTAGAGAAACGATGTGGGCTGCAGCATCAGTGCGACAGCTGAGCGTGACACTTTCAGGAGTGTGGTGACGATCACAACAGATGGCAGCTGTCACCAGCCACTTGCATTACACTCTACCACCACAGAAATCTCCAGGAGAATACTGGCATGGTGACAAAAGCAGGGGACAGCACATCTAGAGTTCTCCCATATGCTGTAACCCCAGGCTAGTTACTTGGAAATTTCTGAGGCCTTATGCAATCTAGGTCTGTGACTAGGAGTGTGTGAAATAACGTACAGTTATACTCCAGTAAATATGCACTGCGGATCTTTCCAGAGTTTTCTTTCAGCCATTCAGGGGACCTCTGAAGAGTGGGGCCATGTTCATTCTCTGTATTTGTGCTCCAGCAAGGCATCAGGCTCACAGAACATGGCAACTAAACCATTGAATGATGAATGAATGAATGAATGGAGTATGCAATTGTTTCTGCACTTGGTGACACAGCTTCAGTTCCTCCTCATTCCCATGTCTACAGTTGGTTGTGATTTCACCAAGGTGATGGTGCTCGAATCCCAGCAGCATCAGGTTCCAATGCCATCCATTTTCCTCCCTGTGTGGATAATAGGTAACTGCCAGTGTGGTTGTCCTATCCTCAGTAACACTTTCTATTTCAATGGATCTTGTAACTCTTCTCTCCTCCCTCCCTCCCTCCCTCCCCCCCCCCTCTGGTAGCTGAGGCTGGCCTCCAAATTCATAAGCAGCCGAGGATGTGTTTGAACTCCTGATTCCCCTGCCTCCTGAGTGCTTTGGTCACTTGTGTGCACTGCCATTCTGTAGATGGAAGCCAGGCTCTGTTCATTCTAGGCAAGCACTCTAGCAGCTAAGTATGTCTCCAGCAAGAAAATTTAATCCTAATAGTCCCTGGAGTTCAGGCAGATTATCATGACCAAACGAACTCTGAAAGGTCTTTGCAGACCCCCAATCGCAAAGGCTTCGCTCATGTGCATTTTGGAAATGAAGATGGGTTGCATTTAAAAGCCTGTTCAACAGCTGTCTTGAACTAGTTCCCTACTGCCCTGTGACAGAAGGAGACCAAGGGCCCTCCTACTTGTTAATGTGGAAAGCAATGATGTTGTTTGTGAAACATTTCCACATTTCAGTTCCTTTATCCGCAAGATGTGCATAAGGCACAAGTTTGGCCAGTGTGACAAATCGAAGTTCTGCCTTCTTTCCTGTTCACATATAACGTGTGTAAGTAGGCGTGCCTGCTATGCCACATGTGTGGAGGTCAGGGACAACTTTCTGTCCTTCCTTCCTTCCTTCCTTCTTTCCTGTTCACACATAATGTGTGTAAGTAGGCGTGCATGCTACATGAGTATTATTATATAGGGTTTTCTTCTGTATGTGCATATCTGTGGGGTGTGCTTGCACATGCATATGGGTGTTTGTTTTTCACCATATATGTTGAGACATAGCCTTCCACTAGAATCCAGAGCCCCTTGATTGGGCTAGTCTAGGAAGCCAGCTTGCTCTGGTGATTGACCTCCTATCGCATCTGTTTGGTTTCCGGCATCCCTACCTTATGCGGGGCATGGCTGGCACACCCTGCCCTCTACCCTGAATTCCCTAGACCAGGCCTGGGCCTTCCCTTCTCCCCGATGCCCTCACTTCATGATCCAGACATTTTAGCTCTCTTTCTCTCTCTCTCTCTCTCTTCCTCTCTGTATCTCTCCTTCTCCTCCCTCTCCTTTCTGTAAATGCCCTCCCTCTTTCTCTCCTCCTCCCTTCCCCTTCATGGTAGACAAGAGCTGCTTCCAATAAACCTGCATTTATTTATTATGACTTCGCCTTGCAATTAGCTCACTCTGCTATTTCAATCACCCTCTGCTACAGTTCTGGGACCACGCCCACCCAGGATTATGTGTGTGCTTGTCTAGCAAGCACTTTGGCCCACTGAATCATTTCTCTGGCTCTTACATGGTAATTTTGCAGTGATCTTCACCTTCCTTTATGTCTTATACTTATTTTTTGCTATTTCTGAAGGAAACGTGTGTGTGTGTGTGTGTGTGTGTGTGTGTGTGTGTGTGTGTGTGTGTGTGTGTGTGTAAGCTGGAAGCAAGTAGCCACAGTGTCTTATTAACATTTCAGTCACAGGAGAAGACTTTGGCTGTGAGCTGAAAGCATATTAAGGAACAGCTCCCAGACAAATGCACCTTGTGAGCTCATCTCTAATCATCTGACATTTGATTTGCAGCGAATCAAAATTCAGGTGATGTATATTTCTGCACTAGTTTCTATTAGTATTAATGGGGAACACGCATGTGTATCAACACACACACATTAGCGAGGCAGACTCCCTGAAGGGTTTCTGCTTTGGGGTGAAGGCAGCTGTCATTTGTACATTCGTTACAGTGGAAACAGAGCTGCACCTGCTAAAAGGTGTTCCATGCCTCATGCTCAGCTGGAAAAGGCCTTTTCCCTCCTTTAAACACAGCAAGAAGATAGTCTTACAAAAACATCCACATCTTATTGTTACTATCAATAATTCACTATTTAGCATTAACTTTTGTTTATTAGCTGTGTTCAGTCACTTTCTATGTAGTACGGAAAAAAAAGCACCTGATAGCTCTTTTAAATTTAATTAAATTAATGTTGTCGTTTTTTGTGACACTGGGGGTTGGACCTTGGGGCTCACGCTCTCATGCATGATGATTGAGTGCTCTGCCATTGATCTATAGTCCTGTTTGTAAAAATTATTATTATTATTATTATTATTATTATTATTATTATTATTATTATTATTATTTTATGGTTAATATTTGAAGACAGGATCTCATGTAGCCTAGGCTGAGCTTATATACTCTCTATTTAGCTCAGGGGTAGAATGCTAGCCTAGCATGTGCAAGGCCCTAGATTCCATTTCTTGTAGCAAACAACAAACAAACAAACAACCCAAAACGCCCTGTAGAAGCATGAAGAAACCATGCTCAGTAGTGACTGATGCAGTGAGGTAGTTCAAAAATACAGTACTAAGTGGCTCCAGGAAAAACATTTTCTCCAGCCCACAAAGCAAGAAACAGCTAAAATTACTCCTAATTTAATTGTTTTTTTTTTTAATGAAAGGAAGTTCAAATCAAATGTAAGGCAATAAGGATGTCACAAGCTATTAGCATTATGTCATCAACGATGATTTCCATGGCCAAGAATTGATCCAATGCTTCAACAGGTCTGAACCCAATAGAGGTGTGTCATTTACAAACGCAGCAGTCCAGACCTCTCAGGGTTTGCTCTACTATATTGTCTGCCCTTGTCTACCCTCCCCCTCCCCACCTGACCCTTACCATCCAGCAGGCTTTTCCCTGAATCGTGGCTGTTGCCGGTTCTGCTTCAGATGTCAACCCCACAGGACCAACAGAGGCAGGAGGACTGAGTCCTTGGTTTCCTTTTTGTCAGTAGGGAAGTGTTTTGCAAAGCCCTCTACTATTGTATTGGCTAGCAGCTGTGGTTTGAACATGGTCCCCCTAACCAAAGTCCTGAGTTAATCATTTTGCAAGGATGGAAACTTACTCTGACCATGTTCTTTTACCGTTGAATCCTGGTGGCTTTATAAGCACAGGCAACACACACACACACACACACACACACACACACACACACACACACACACACACTATGTTCTGATTTTCTCTCTTCTGCCATGTGATGCTCTGTGCTGTCTTGCAGCTCCTCCATCAACAAGGCCATAATTAGATGGGGCCCTCTAATGTTAGGTCTGTAGTTCATAGGTGGAGTGGTTGCCTACCATGCGTCATCTCTTTGGCTTGCTCTCCAGCATTACGGATGTGCACTTTGATTCTTACACCTCCAAAACTGGGAGGCAAAAGAAACCCATTTCCTACATAAAGCAGCCTGCCTCAGGTTTAGTTAGAGCAACGGCAATGTTGCATTATCTTTCTGTTCTAAACATCAGCAAGTTGAATTCCATGAGTGGTCTAGATAATCAGCTTTGCTGGGCTGATCTATGAGCGCCAGATAAGTCATTGTCTCTGAACTCTTAATTTCCCAGAGAAGGCTGGATACAACAGAGAAGGAGGGGTAGAGGGAAGGCTTGTCAGTTGAGTGTGTGCCACATTGATGACAGTGTGAGCACAGTCTTGTGACCCGTAAATGTCTACTTAAACACAGCCATGGCTACTTGAGGATTCATTGCACATGCAAGAGAGTATCAGGGTTTCTGGCAACGTGAATTTAATATTGTTGGGCCACAGATTGAACATGAAGTCTGGAGCTTGGAAACAGCCTGAGCTACAGCTAAAACTACAGTTTCTGGGTCAAACAGGCTTTGACAAACCCTGAACAGTGAGTGAGCTTACTCTGATCCCAAACCTTTGCCTCCGATTGACAGATGTTTTAAGTGTAACAAATAGAAACCTACTTAGGAAACGAAACAGTAATATGTTTTAGAGTTCTGAGTATTGTATAACTGAAAATCAGGAAGAGTGCTGAGAGTTGGCTCAGGGGTTAAGGGCACTGGGGATTCTTGCAGATAACCTGGATTCAGTTCCCAGCACCCACACAGTGATTCACAATCATCTGTAACTCCAGTCCTAAGGGATCGGAAGTCCTCTTTTGGCCTCTGTGAACACCAGGCATACATGTAATACATACACACACAATTAGTCAAACACTTATAAACATAAAATAGGCTAACAAAAAAAAAAAGTCAAGAGAAAATTATCTTTGCTTCCTAGATATGCACAACTCAATAGCGTTCCTCTATGCATAGACGGTCCTGTACTCTGTTCACCCTCCCTCCCATCAAACCACCTCTCAGAGCCCTCTTTCACACGAGGGTGTAACTAATAACTGCTAAAGTTCTGCTGTTGCACAAATACACTTGACTCTTTGGCATGATAAGTCTGAGAATCTGAGGGAAAGGAGAATTCAAATTGAGTGTTTCTGGGGGAAGAGGTCTTTTTCTTTTCTTCTTCTTCTCCTTCTCCTCTTCCTCCACCTCCTCCTCCATCATCATCATCATCACCATCACCACTGGTGTCTGTGTGTGAGTAAATGTGGTACAGTGTGTTCATGGCTATGAGAGAACAATTTTGTGGAATTGGTTCTCTCCATCCCCTTTGTATGGGTTCAAAGGGTTGAATTTAGTCCATCAGGCTTGCTTGGCAAGTGTCTTTGCCTACTGAGCCCTCACTAGCACTGGTGCAGAGATTTAGAACTCAGGAAAGATGTTATCAAAACAAACCAAAACAAACAAACAAACAAAAACCAAAAAAACCAAACCAAACGAAAACCCAAACCCAAACCCAAACCCAAACCCCAAACCAAAACAAAAACAAAAACAAAAAAATCCCTTCTCTACTCACAGAGGCCACATCTCAGATGAGGCAGTGGTTCTCAACCTGCCTAATGCTGTGACCCTTTAGTAGTTCCTAAAGTCATAAAATGATTTCATTGTTATTTCATAGCTGTAATTTTGCTGGTGCTATGAATCATAATGTAAGTATCTGATATACAGGATATCTGATATGGGACTCTTGTGGGTGTCATGATCCACAGATTGAGAACCTTTAGGGACATGTACCAGCAGGTCCAAGATTGACCAGGGCAGAGATGAGATGCTTCCATCAGCACAGGGATTCTACTGGAACTTTCAGAAGTGTTGCCCTATTGAGAAATGGTGGGGCCAGAATTGTGGCAGTAAGGGGTAGCCCTCAGGAGGATCTGGTTTGACCAGTTGCAGTTCAGTTGGTCAGGTCTGTCTTGTTCTTCTGTTTTGGAGCAGGGGCCCAGATAGAGCTGTCTGGGTGGGCAGACTTTGAGTAAATAAACATCTCTAGCCATCTCTGCTTTGAGAGAGAGAGGGGGGGGGGAGAGAGAGATATCCAGTCTCTAACACTGAACAGACGGGGCAAGGGTGAGAGAGACAGTTGAACACTGACCTGGAAAAGTAGATATGCATTTACTTTAAATTTGTATTGATTGGTTTCTCAACTTACGGCAGCTTATATTAGTCTTATGCTAGTAACAAACAAACATACATTATCCCAAAACTCTAACGTCACACTGGATGAAATCTAGTATAGTAGCAGTGAATGGAAGTCTGAAAATTTTTAGGCTTTAGAGTGAAACTCAGTGGTAAAGCTTTTGGCTAGAATAGGTGACATCTGGGGTGCCACTCTCAGCATTGCTAATAAATAAATAAATAAATAAATAAATAAGCAAATAAAGAAACAAATCTGTAAGCATAGTTCACAAAACCTGAACTTTGAGGAACAGTTATGTAATATGAGAGAGGTGCTTCTGTGAAGAGTCAAATTATCTCTGGGGTGCTCTGAGCTCAGTGCTAAAACCCTACAATGTTTTAGAGCAAGCATCATGGAAAGGTGTCAACTTCATGTTACCACATTAAAGTCAACACTTAATATAAAACATTGTTTTTACACTAACATAATTGGATATGTATTATTGTATGTAGTTTAGTAGAAGGGGCCCACAAATGTGCAAGTGTCTAGAGTTCATGGAAGCCATAAATGCCTATTACTCAGTGTCTTGGAGGGAACCTTGAGGTCGTGGAAGCTCTGCAGATGGCAGAGCTTGCTCAGTATCACCACCAGGGGGCGGGGTGGGGGCATATGAGTTTGAGCAGACCAGTCCAAGTGAGTACAGTACAGAAACAGCAGCATTCTCAATATGTGCTTAAGCTACGAAAGACACGAACTCAGCTGTGGGTGAGAAAACTGGGAGCCCAGGGCACAGGCTGAGGCAGGCAGGACTAGCTCCTGCTTAGAGAATCACTACCTGCTTTTAGGATTAGTAAGGGAGGTATCAGGGTTGCACATACAGGGGGACAGAGGAGAGGCAGTACACAGAAGCACTGGGGATTTAAGGCATCTACTGTGAAGAAGGCATATGAGTATATGTAAGCCTAAAGTCATAGCATGGAGATCTACGGACAATTATCCACGTGGTTGCAAGCAAGCTGCTTATGATTAATGAGGCACAGAAATGAGAAACACAGACAGCCTCTCTCTCTCTCTCTCTCTCTCTCTCTCTCTCTCTCTCTCTCTCTCTCTCTCCAGAATGTGACTTGGAAATAATGTCATATATTCCATTTGGGGAAAAGCAGCTTATGAAACAATTACCCAGTCCTTCCTGCAGGCCAAGGCTGATGGGAAACAGACAGTAAGGGCAAATTGAAGCAGAGGTCAACATCTCTTCCCCTGACTGCAAAGGCAGAGTGCCCGTGCTGTCGTGTGCTAGAAGAGGCTGCTTCCACCCAGGCTCCGTGTCTGGACCCTGTCCCATGAGATCCCACATTTGCTTTCCTGTTACCAAGAGAGGCCAACGACATTGAAAAATGACCCCATTATAACTTGTGATAAAAGCAGCCGCTACTTAGAGGATCAACCGATAAACACCCAAAGAAGATAAATGGCTATGCGAAGATGACTGATGCAAGTTGGAAATTAGGGACACCTGCTGTGAGGAGAGCAGAAGAAAGCACATAGAACAGCGACTCTCCTATCCCGGGCTCATGGGTGTCCATTGATTTGGGTCACCTGACTGGTCATCTTGGGAAAAAGTCAAGAACTTATAATATACATGGAAACAAATTGAAAATGGTGGTGCACCATGAATGTGCTAGTTATCGTTATGACAAAACCATCTGAAATGGAAAATCAGAGTAATTTTATGTAATACTTTCACTTGGGCTACAAGTTTGAGAGCTTTTAGTCAGAGCTACTTTCTGTGGTCTTAATATTTACCATAGCGATGCATAGACTTAGCGTAAAGACTGTTTTTTTTTAAAAACCCTCAGCTTTTAGGGGTACTCAGGGTTACCATTTAGGGGTTTAAGCAAGTCCTGCAGATAGTTCTCTCTTGTGCAACTTGGTCTATTTTATATTATTGATTGTAGCTGTTTCTGCAGTTGCATCCAGCATATATTCCACAAATTGCTGCCTTCTTAATCTCAAGGGTTTCGGCCAACCACATTGAAATGGCCTGGAAAGAGTGTTAGCTCACAGTTTCCATGACATCAGAGTCTTGCCAAGTGGGCCTAGGGCTTGGTGGTGGCGGTAATCATTGGCCACCTCAGTGTCCCCGATGTGTCTGATTAGCCACAAATATATAATGTGGTTCAGCCTTGGAGGCGGCCATGGTGGGGAGCTAGCAAGACAGGTCGGACATTCACTGTAATTTTCCTGGCAGCTGTCACTGCTCAACAAAATCCAAACTGAGGCCTTCAGCTGCCAGCAGCTTTGACTAGTGACTGTTCATGGTCCCCGAGTAGAGGGCCGAGCAGCTAAGAGGGAGTGGGGTTGAATGAGAGTCTCTGAGCTGGAAAGAAGGAAAGCGGATAGATAAAATAATAGGCTTTAAAGAAATTAATGAAGAGCCTAGTGGTGAATGGAAAAGATCAAAACGTGCGCTGCTAGAGAGGAAATGGAGACCGCACGCGCAATAGTTAGCCCATTTTCACTCCGCGAAAACCTCGCTCTCACATTCTGCAGCAGCTGCTACTGTTTGGATTATGAATAGCAATAAGCCATATGGCATGGCAGAAATGAATCACACATATTTTCACATGGACAAATATTATTATTCCCAAACATAAACACGTCCATATAAGTGTTTTTTTTTTCCTCCTGGGAGGAATACAGTTCCTGATCTCAGTTATGAGAAGATGACTCTGTACATGTAAAAATCACCTGCCAAAGTTATTACTGTTAAAAAAAACAAACAAACCAAAAATGCTCTCCCCGTGCTTTTCTGATTCGTCATCAGTCACACTCGGGGTGATAGAGGAGATGTCGCAAGGAAGGGAAGGAGAAGTGGAAAGCGTGTCTGTGGCAGGGGTTCCACACTGTCCCTAGCTCTGCCCTTGGCTGTCTGCACCCAGGAGCTCTCATAATGAAGCAGCAGGCTTGCCAGGGGATGGCTACACTGGACACCCAGCAGCCGAACACTGGGAGCCGAGCATGGAAAAGCTTCATGGGGCTGCTTAGACAGGTCTACACGGGGCTGCTTAGACAGGTCTACACGGGGCTGCTTAGACAGGTCTACACGGGGCTGCTTAGACAGGTCTACATGGGGGCTTCTAAGCATTGGTACTTAGACATGTCTACACGGGGGCTTCTTTGGTTGGTTTTGGTGTTTTGTTTTGGTTTTTTTCTTTTCTTTTCTTTTCTTTTTTTTTTTTGAGTCAGAGTCTCTTTCTATAGTTTAGGTTGTTCTGGAACTCTAGATGTAGTTCAGGCTGGCTTTGAACTCATGATCATCCTCTTGCATCCATCTTCTAAGAGATGGGATTACAAATATGATTTGTAATTCCCTGGGATCCCCACCTGTACTCAACTAACATCTTTCTCTTGTTCTGATTTGATTTCAATGGTTTCAAGGACAGTGTCTATAAAAGACAACACAGATTTCATCATGAGTGTGTGCAGTTCCAACAGTGTGCGTGTGCATGTGTGCACATGTGTCTGCATCCATAGGGAAGCCAGAAGACCACCTTGGCTGTTGTCTTTCAGTTGTCATCCACCTTAGTTTTTGAGGTAGGGTCTTTCCTTGGCCTGAGACCCACTGAGGAGGCTAGGCTGGCTAGTCAGTGAAATGCAGTTTTTGCTTAGCATTGGGATTCTAAGCACACACTGTCATGCTGGGCTGTTTTTGCCTGGCTTGTGCTTAGGCCTTCATGCCTGCAAAGAAAGCATTTTACCAACTGAGCTAGCATTCCAGTCTTGCATTTCTCATTTCTCCTTCTCTCTCCTCCTACATGGCTGTGTATGTGTGACATGTGTGCATGTATATTTGCATGTGTGTGTGTGATGTATACACATATATTTGCACACATATGAGCATACTTGGAGGTCTGAGGCTGATGTGAGGAGTCTTCCTTTGATAATTTTCCCCTTCACTGATCTAGGCAGGGTCTCCCAGTTGAACCAAAAGCTCACTAATACTGCTATTTAAGCAAACTGGCTTGCTTCTGGGATCCCCTGTTTCTGCCTCCTGAGCACTGGAATACACAACATGTCTATAAGATATGCTGCCATGATACTGAACTCTTATGTAGGCTCTGGGGACTGGAACTCTGGTCTTCACACTTGCATGACAAACACCTAACCCAGGTCCATTTCCCATTTTTAAACTAGGGCTTGTTAATTGTTGTCATTTCTGTTTTTCCTCCTATTTCCTTTCCTAGAAATCCTTGTTGTTGTTAGAGTCAGAGTCTGGCTGTGTAGCAGCAGTCTGGTTTCAAACCTGCGATTCTCCTGCCTCAGTCTTTCAACTGCTGGGATCACAGGCATGTACTAGCACTAACCACACTTGGCTCAGAAATTCTGGTCGAGTTTCTCATTCTGGGATTCTGCAGCTTGAGGTGCCAGCTGTTCTGTCACTGCACAGAACGTCCTTGTCTCTCTCCCTGCTGACCCTTAGTTAAGGCTTGCCTCTTTCATCTGTGCCAAGCCTCCCAGACTCCAGGGCATGCCCTAGTCTCCCAGGGAGGACTTTGGTGAAGCAGGTAAGAAATAATGCAGAGGAAGGGCTCAGCCACAGTTCCTGGCTGTGTTTATGGCATGCAGGTCCTGCAGTCACCACAGTTTAGCCCCACTAATGTGTAGGGCTACAGCGATGCCCTACTTACTGAGAAAGACACTGGGAAATACAGCCATGTTACCTGCCCTACATGTAAACAGTTTTGGGTCCAGGCCGGTGGTTCTGAGTGTTCACACGCTGCATAAGCAGGGCAAACATTACCTGGCAACGTGGCACTGATGTGTATTTTGCAGCTCACATAGACCACTGAATCAGAAATGCGGGGATTGGTGGTTAGTGGTGGGTCTGGCAATTGGATTTTAATCAGCTGTTAGAGGATTGAGCTGCAAGTTTGCTTTGAGAGTCCTTATGTGATCAGTTGGTCTCATCCTTATGAGCCAATTTGTTTCTATTTGCCTATAATTCTCTTATACTTCAGTTTCTAAAACTAAAGCATAAATTCTACATATCATTGCAGTCATTAATGTAAGGCTTGTAAGGATCCAATTAGACAATACTTATGAAAACTCTATGCCTGCTATACATACTAGTTATCATTATTAATCTTGCACGTATCTTTAATGTGCTTGTATATGTGAATGCCTACTTGTGTGTGCTCATGTATGCATGCAGCTATGCGTGGAGGTGAGAGGAGTTCCTCAGGGATTGGTCCTCACCTGGCACCTTGTTTGAGATGGTGTCCCATTTTGTTGTCAGCCTGACTGGCTTGGGACTTTCTTGGGATTCTCCAGCCTTACAATTCAATATAGGGGCTCTGAGATTACAGATGGTGGTTTCTTGGGATGTAACCTTGAGTCTTCACACTTGTGTGGTAAGCATTTTACCCTTGGAACCATCTCCCTAAGCCCCATTTTAGTTATTGGCAATTTGTCACCATTAATACTAATATGCCAGTGACATTCAAAGCCAAATAAACATTTTAAATATGATCACTCTCTACTGCCAACTCACGGAGTCAAACACCCCTGCAGCATTATTGGCTTTTGGCTATAACTCATATATTTCCACAGCAGATGGAAATATAGAACTTATATTGAAAATGACAGTGGAAATGCTAGGACCAGGGCATCCTCACCACTGCACAGGAAGTGATCTTGTTATATCAGTCAAAGGCTCCAAAGGCTTGGGAAGAAGAAAGGGAGGCTCCCCAAAAGGAAAAGCAGCACCCACAGGGGTACAGATGCTCAAGGAAGACCAGGGTAGAGGGAGGGAGAGAGAAGAGAGGCGAGAGAAAAGCAACACAAACATTAAAACAAAAACTCGAGCCACAGAAACTCCATCTTCCATTATCAGTGCAAGGCTGGGCTGAATATTACTACACAAAAGTAGAAAGGCCAGCATATGTGAGTTCTGTGTTAAAAGTCACTAAGTGTAAAACCTGTGACTTCCACTAAAGTTGCTACTGAAGTAGAGCCAAGAGACTGCCCTCTGTGTTATTAGAGCATTACCAATCACCCTGCCCTGGCACACGCGTGGGTTTCTTGCAAGGACTTCAGCAGGTGTCTTCTGAATAGCAGCCAGAATCACACTGGACAGGAACACAGCAGAGGTCACATCAATAATGCTATGCAGGATGATGGCAGCCCCCTCCTGCTGGCCCCAGGAGCTGGCAGAGATCACACTGCCACTCTGAGCTTCCAGCCAAAAGCAATGTCACTTTAACATATTCAAGGCACAGACCAACTGAATCAACAGCGCAAGGCAGAGATCCAAAGAGATAAAGCAAGGCCGGGAGATGGAAGGGGAGAAGGAAAAAAAATACACACATATTCTGTATCGGGAAATTTTAGACTAGAAAATGGGGACATTTCTAATACAAACGCTTGAACCACAACCGTCACATTCCCAAGGCCACTCTTTTGGTAAACAAATGATAGTTAAGGGGAGGAAGAAATCATGGAGCGTGTTCTTTGTTGGCATTGTGAAAGTAGTGAAGGCAGTAATATAAGAGAAAGTGCCAGCAAGGGTCACAGGTGAGAAACATTACTGTTCCGGGTGCCCGCCCCCCATGACTTCTGCTTCCAATGCATTGGCTCCTTTTATTCTTGATTAATAAGCATTTTCCAACAAGTGCTATTTGTCTTCCTCCATTTCCAAAATCTTTCCGAAGTTTGGATTCAAAGAACAGCTATAGTACCCTCCAAAGAAGAATCAAGGACTTACAACAGGCTGGGTATAGCTAACCAGTGTCATCTCAGAAGCTGAGGCTGAGGCTGGGGGATTGTTGTGAATTTCAGGCTGATCAGGACAATAGAGTGAGAACCTGCCTCAAACATACTCTAAAACAAACAAACAAACAAACAAACAAACAAGGCACTAAAGTGGTAGCTCAGACTGTAGAGTGCTCACCTAGGATACAGGAATGAACATGTCTGTAATCCCAACATTTAGGAGGAGGGAGGCAGGCAGATCAGAAGTTTAAGGTCATCCCAAGGTTCATACAAGTTCAAGACCAGACTGGGATACATAAGCCTCTGTCTCAAAACCACCACCACCACTACCACTATCACCACCACCACCACCACTACCACCATCACCACCATGATCATTACAACCACCACCACCACTACCACCACCACCACCATGATCATTACAACCGCCACCACCACCACTACCACCACCACCACCACCATGATCATTACAACCACCACCATCACCACCACCACCACCATCACCACCACCACCATCACCACCATCACCACCACCACCACCACTGCTGCAGCAGCAAACAACAACAACAATAATAATAATAACAGCCAAACCTTGTCTGGTAAGATTGTCCAGTAGATCAGTGTTGCTAAGGAGAACCTCAGTTCAATTTCAGAGCCCCACACTGGGGAAGGGCATGATCAACTCCTTTAACCGCCACACATGAACCTTGGCACATGTACACACACACACACACACACACACACACACACACACACACACACACATATAATAATAATTTAGTAGTAATAACAATAAATCCAAAACTAATCAACCAACCAAAAATTCATAGGAAGCTTAGTCCCAATTCCAGTACTGCTCTTGACCTGTCAGCAGTTTGCTTTTCCACAAACTAGAAGATTGCCTAGATCAGGAGTCACAGCCCCAACAGTGCTCACACATGCAGCAAGGAGGAACATGCTTACTTCACCTCTAGAGGGAAGCTATCCTCAGCCCAGACTGTCTTCTTATCTCCCTTTCTCCCTTTCTCCCTCCCTCCCTCTCTTCTTTCCTTCCTTCCTTCCTTCCTTCCTTCCTTCCTTCCTTCCTTCCTTCCTTCCTTCCTTCCTTCCTTTAGATAGTGTCATTTGTAGCTCAGGCTTGCCTCAAACTTACCATGTAACTGAGGCTAGCCTTGACTCTCAGTACTGGGACTGGTTACAGGCATATGTCAGTATAGGTGGCTCTTATCGTCTGATTGCTTGCAAGGAATTTCTTTCCTCTGGATTGTTACTTGAACTCTTCTGGATTTCATGGGTGGCTAAAACTGTTTACAAAACAATGACTATAGAAACATACATCCCAGGACGTGGAGGCAGAGGCTAGCCTGGTCTACTTAGTGTGTTCCAGGGCAACAAAACAAAAACAGAACCCCCCCCCCCCGCCACAACACTGACAAAACACAGTACAAGTCAGATGGAACACTCCTGAGGTCCTTTGCAGTTTTTGTCTTTTATGATTCAAGATTGCCAACTTGTCACAGCACTGTCTTGCAAGCACACAACCTCTGGAGTCTCTTCCTTTGGGGACCCAAGTGATAACTTCCTTCCTCTTTCCAATCATCAAGGGAGAACTGTGTGCAACCCTTTTCCTGTAGCCAAGAGCTAGCCCCTGTTAGTACAGCTAAGTAGAATACCTATGGGAAAATCACTTGTGCAGAACTGAAGTTTCTGCTTAGGACTAACTACCAGAGAGCAGAGAGGTCAGCATGGATGAACTGGAAGAGAGAGAATCTAGCTATAGGCTGAGATAGGGCAGGAGATGGAAGAACCATGTTCCTTGTCCACTAGGGAAAGATTAAGAAGCAAGAACCAGAGAAATGGACCACAGAATCTTCAGACCAGCTGGAAAGGAAGAGAGTTTTGAGGGAGAAAATTTCAGGTGGCAGGAAGTGTCACCTATAAGATAAATTATGGCTATAGTCTAAGGGTGCTGATTCATGGAGAATTTTCTAGAAAGGTCTGTGGTTAGCTCAAGGATCAGTGAAGAAAGTTGTAAAAATATATGCTGGCCTTTAGGCATGGATGTAAGGAGAAGAAGGCTTCTATCTTAAAAACTGCTAGAGGGTTACATCGACAAGATATGCATATTTTGCTAACTGACGTATGTGTATCCTATAGGATTCCACCAGTCAACTTGTGTTTCATATTGCTTAGAAGTAAGCTCTAGACCAGGATAGGTTCAGTAACACGAGCTTCCAGGCTATCTACCTTGGCCGACTGACTTCATTTAAACACTGCTCCCTTCATGCCATTCTATTGTCCGGACAACTCTCACAGCTCCCATTTCCTACAAAGTCAAAACTCCCTCCTTGGCCTTCAGGCATGTCTAAGGTCGGCTCAGCTTTATCTTTTTCCATTTCCTCACACCCATTTCCTGTCTGATCACACAGCAGTGTCCTGTGATCAGGAACATTTATATAAATGCCATCCCTGCACTCCTGTATCTCTCCCCCATCCCTATCACAACTTATCCCTTACTCTCTGCCAATTATTTTTTCTTGCAGCCTTCTGTGATTCTTGTAGGTCCCACTGACTCCTTTGACATCAGTGTCACTATTTTATTTCAGTTTTATTGCGTCCCTTCTGCCACTCAATTATATGAGTTTGCTCTCTAATTGTTTCGTGCATGTATATCTCTTCTCTCAATTATATTTTGACCTTCAAAAATCCCTCTTCTTTTGTGTTCTCTGTGGAAAAAGCAGATTCAAACCAGTGGTAGAAATGGAAGGGTTTCAGGGTTGAGTAAAGAAAGATGGCTTGTAGATTCCAGGTAAAGATAGTCACACAGTACTATGTAAGCAGTTACTATTTTCCAAAACACATGTGCAAAGATGTCACTCCCACTCTGCTACATGCTCATTGCTGGTCATGCTTGCTGAGGCTGCTGCTACTTATGAGCTACTGAACTACTACTGCAAACTCATGTGCAGGGCGGAGATCTGGTCTACCAGCTGTCCTTGGTGACTTGAAGTTGTACTTGGAGACAAACACTTGGGTGTGAACTCTCAGGAACCACTATTATCTTTTTGGAGATGATCATTTTCTAGTCATGTCCAGCATGGAGCTGATTTTTTTCTAAGTTACAGAAGTATTCTTCAGAGGTAAGGACGTGCAAAATCTAGGCCAAGAAACAGCAAAAAGGGTCCCAGTGTTAAGGGTGGCTGAAACGAACAAAACTGTGATGGATGGCAGAGAAAACTGCAAAGTAGGGTCTGGTGGCCAACATTCTGTATGAACTGGCCAGCTCTGTGGCAGAGGCTTCTGTTGCTCCTTCCCCAACCTGCTTTCCAAAAGAGAGTGTCAAACCTCTTATTAAAATTTTGTGCCTCACCCTCTATCTATATGGTGAAGATAACAACCTGCTGACCACAAGAGAGGTGGGGTGCATTAATTATAGCAGAAAGACACCGGGAGAATATAGCAGGCTGTTCAAAATCCCTTTCTGTGGATTCGCAGGCTCATGAGGAGCCATTGGTTTATAATGGATTTCAGTCCTTCACTCCCTGGGCAGATTCTGTGCCCAGGAGTTTGGGTTGGCAAGTGCTCCAACCATTGTCTGGCCTGGAGGAGCATCTGCCAACTGCCTGGAGCTCTATGGGCTGCTGTTGTGGCTCTTTCCCAGGGGAGTCACCACTTATCCTCTGAGGACCTGGTATCAAATTGTAGTGGCAGAGGTGGATCCAGGGGCAGAAGCAAGTTTGTGGAAGAAAGAATCTTCAAAATAGTACTTCTTATATCAAGAGAACAACAGGCTGGTCTGTTCTGCATGGTAGAGATTTCCTTCGTAATTGGCATAGTTTACTAGCTTTTTGGAGGGTTGGGGTCTTGGTGTTGAGTGGGAAGGACCAGTACAAGGCTCTTGGTCCTTTGTGCATTCCCTGAATTTGAGCATGGGTCAGGATTACAAACTGTTGGAAGACTCAGAGCTGAACGCAGCCTGTTACTGCCTCAAATCCCATCTCCTTTCCAGATGCAAGAGAAAATCCTTGCTAGTTTTTATAGTCTGTAAAGGTGAACTTAATAAAAGTGACAACATGAAAAACAAATCAATGGATTATAAGGACACAGACACGGATTTCAGGTGTGCTTGGTAGGTAAACGAGTGGATGAGTGTTGGCTAAACAATGGCAGATGATTGTATTGTGCTAGGCTGCGGTGGCAGTTTCTGTTTATTCAGACATACAAACAATGAGATTATGAAATGATCAGGAAAATGGATGGAAGCAGAGTAGACTTAGTGAGGAAATCTAGGCTTAGGAAGTCAAACGCCTCGGGTCCTCTTTCTATCATGACCTTAGCTTCTGCGTTTTCATCGGTATGTATCTATATGGTAATGAGTGTGGGAAGAATTCAGGAGACTAGAAGGGGATCCACGTGTGGGAAAGAGAGACTTTAAAAGAGAAAGGCAGTGGGGCAGGAGAACACACACAGTGGCAAGGAGAGGACTGGGGCCAGAATGGTACATGCAGGAGGAGGGAAAGGGAGCTGGGAGCGAGCAGGGTGGATGAGTGGGAACTGTATTGTGAAAATGCCATAAGGAAACACAGTACATTGTATACAGATAAGCAAATCTGTTTTTCGAAATTTGAATGCTGATTTAAAAGTTGTGTCTCTTAACCTAGAAACTTAAATGAGAAGAGAAGATGAAAATCTATGCCATGAGACAGAGGGAGAAAATGACTAAAGACTGGCCAATGCGGGCAGGGTGTGATCTGGGGTCTTTTAACTTACACCCTTAGGAAGTAAGTTATTTTCTATGTTCCTCCAAAAGTATTAGGCAATCTGGCTTCCCAGATTAGGTGCAGCATTAAAATATAAGACACTAGAGACAGTGAAGAGCATTTAATGAGCATGGTTAGGCTACATCTGAAATCAATGTTTTACATTGCTCTGGGAGTCAACTTCCTGTCACAAAAGAAGGTAGCACAGGCCATTTTGATAGACAGGTCACCTTGTTGACACCAACAGATAATGCATTATGCCAATCTAAGTGTCATTTACGTTAGCCCTTCCCCTTCCTCTGAAGTCTGAATTCATACTATGAAGTCAAAGGGAAGATGAAAATCTATCCTATGAGACAGTGAGATAAAACGGCGAAAGAAGACTGGCCAGTATGGGCAGGGTGTGATCTGGGATTCTGTAGCTCACTATAAGTTGCTTGGGTAGGAGGACTTAAGTGTGTTCAACTGTCAAACGGGATGACCAACAGAGCCCCTAAGGTCTAGACATTCTGTGAACTCTGCCAGCTCATCTGAACCAAACACACAGCTCTTTAGTAACAGGAAGGGTGAGGGGCATGTCTGAATTTGCCCAATACAAAATCGTGACAGTTAGTCCCAGATGTTAGTATGCACCTTCCTCATACGCCTCTGTCACACACAGGTACATCTGTGTGTACACACCTGCACACGTGGAGAGAGATAAAATGGTTTAAAGACACCCCCTTCCCCTACAAAACCATAATCGGACAGTCCTAAGAACACCTTATTTGGAACACAAGACTCCAGCTCCTCCCCAGTGAGCCTGTCCATCAGCAAGCCTCCTGGCTGCCGAGGGCACACTATCTTGCATGCCAGCAGGCTGTTGAGTCTGGTTCATCAATAACACAGGGGGAAAAAATCTACACCAAACATTTCATTCAAAGCCATTTATCACTAACAGCATTTGGTATCTAGAAGGCATGTTTCACTTAAAACTAATGAGCAAGACCACAATCCTTTGATTATAAATTCCCCTTTCATCTTCACTTTATAAGAAGCCACAAGGAAAATG
Organism: Acomys russatus; assembly: GCF_903995435.1. Taxonomy (NCBI): domain Eukaryota; kingdom Metazoa; phylum Chordata; class Mammalia; order Rodentia; family Muridae; genus Acomys; species Acomys russatus. Next base: position 43,439,209 of record NC_067157.1, on the reverse strand, counting down.
CCCAGCAGGATGTCCTTGATATTAAATATTTCTTCCCACTCACCATTAGCTTGCTCCAAAACTCAGCTTCCCTTGCAAACGGCTCCATCTTGGAGGGGTAAATTTCTCCTTCTGCTTTGACAAGTGTGTCCCTTGGATGGCTCAAGTGAGTGAGCATAGGAGAGGAAACATTTCAGCCTGGCTACTTTCATAATATTGACGGTTGCGTTCTCTCATAGCTGGCAGTCTTGGGAGAAATGGAATTTACATATGTTGGGGTGAGATGGGCGTGGACTTTCCCACAGTTATGATTCAAAATGGAGATATGTCCCAGTCAAGGAAATAATAATACAAGTCCAGAGAGAAAAGTATGCCTCTGCTCACTGCCAATCATGATACGACAGCTCATAGTGCCATGTGCAAAGGGGCCCCGCCTCAGTCCCCATGCCAAGAATCTTGCAGTGGGTGGTGTAGGTGCCTTCTGGCATTCTGTCCATAGCAGACTCTAATAATTATCCACCTCACGGCTCGCTTTAAGGTGTGTGCAGTGTACAAAAAATGTACATCTGGAATGCAAACAAGAGTAAAGCATTCAGCATTCTTGTGGGGCGATATTAACCAAAGTTGGCGACCAAAGGATCCATTCTCTACCCTACCATGTTAGAACAGCTAAAATACAACGTCAACCAGTCACCTAAGCACGGAGGGACTTAGAATAGTCTCATTTCTCCTGACAAAAGATGGGAGAAGATAAAACTTCCTCAGAACATCCTAGAGAATTCCATCTGTGGTGATCGTCGCAGATAGACACATCCTCCTTGTCACTTGAACCTACGGCTCTAAGGATTGCTAAGACGACACGTGTTTATGGTCTGCTGCGATGGCTCAGCAGGGACAAGAGCTCACTGCCAAGCCTGATGATCTTAGTTTGACTTCCAGGACCCACACAGGGGCAGCGGAGATTGTCTCCTGACCTCCACACATCTGACTCGGCACTTACATGTGCACACACATATATACCACGCACACTAAATAGAGTGTACTTAAAAAAAAAAGAGAGATAGATTTTTTAAAAAAGAATTTAAATCGTTTTAAAATTAGTATACTCAGTAATAGGTTTCATTGTTGCTTTTTTCACGCATAATTTGCTTTTGTGTGAAAGCAAATCTTTCTATGTAGCTTCTCATTTCTCCCATCTTTTCATCACACCCTTACCAACCCCTTGTCCTCTCTCTGCTCTCTTGTCATAGAAATCCAAAACTCCCTCCCCACCACTCATGCCGGCAGAAGAAAAAGGGGAAGTAGAGGCCACACAAAGCCTGACAGGGGAGACGTGGGGGAATCTGCCATCATTTCTTTCTGTAGTCGTGCAGTCGTTCTGTGACCAGTAAACGTCTCATGGATACTTGGCATCTATAAGAAGTGAAAAGTCAAGGTGAAGAGCCAAGACCATATGCAGGGACCGTTCCTCCTCAAATGTGTTCCCTGAATGGTTGACATCACATTCCCTTGGGCTGGCTTCTGATTACTCAGACTTCCCTGTGCGCTAGCCCTTTACAATAAAACCTAACTGTGATTGAAGGCTGAGGTGTGCCATCAAAGCCTACTGTGGAGAGCCAGAAGCTACCACCACTGCGGCAACACCCTGAGACCAGTTAGATGAGTTTCCCACGTTAGTGTGGGCAGGGATAATCCCCCCGCCCCTGAAAACCACTCAGTCTAAAGACATTTCATACGGAACAGCAGTTATTTATAGCTGGTACATTTTATTCCTTTTCTGGTCCCCCAAATGGTTGCCATATTAAGTGCTTAGATTTAGAAAGTGAAGACATGGCATTCATGTTAACAGTTCTGAGGACACACACACACACACACACACACACACACACACACACACACACACACACACACACACAAACTCATGGAGAGGGGGGTGCAGTAACTTTTCAATGAGAAAAGGTGATTTTTCTGGAAGGATGCCTAAAAGTCCTCCTGTACACTTCTGCCCTGGTAGCTTGAAGAAGGCTCTAATTAGCCTAACTCCTCCTTGAACCTCTGAGCCCTCGGAACCTGTTGTGCAGGTCCGGCCACATAATGAGTCCACCTCTGTGCTGGTGTGCAGCTGGTATGTCACTGTGTAACTGTGCAACTCCACTAGAGTACATTAAACAACTATCTAGGCCTTTCAGGGGTGTTTCTTCTTTGCCACTGGTGTAATTCAGGGTTCTATTTATGTCAATATACACTTCATTGAGTATGGCGATGCACACTTCTATGAAGGCGTGCTTTTTAAAATCTGAATAAACCCACTCTTCTAAAGTGTATACAAAACCCTGAGATAGACATGCATATACTTGATGGAAAAATACCTGGGCACTTAAAGGAATCCCTGGGCCTATCCAGTTGTCAGCATTCACAACCTTTGCAAATCTACCTGTCAACTGGAAGTTTTACAAGCTGAGGTTTTATAGACCATGCTCTAGTAAGTTGAAGGATCCAAGCTAAACCTACCTGGCCTCTGACTGATTCATCCGAGGCCCCTGGAACACAAAAGTGACTCTACAGGAAAATTTGAGACTTCTTCCAAGAGAGCAATTTTGAAGCCTTTGTTGATTAGCAGTGACATTTACTCAGTTCCAAACCATTTGCGAGAAAATGAGCATACAGAGTTGATTTATATTTTCCAAGAAATTAAACTGATTTTAAGGGCTGGGAATGTAGCTCAGTCACAGAGTGAGCAGCATGCACAAACAAGCCCTGGGTTTAATCCCCAGGATGGCATAGACTGGGCATGGTGGTACATGCCTGTAATTCCAGGGCAACTAGAAGGTGGAAGCCACAGGATCAAAAGTTCAAAGTGATCCCTGCTTACATATGTACTGTACAGACTGTCCATTACCCAGAGTCCTCTGGGTCATTGACAGGATACTTAGAAAATTAAAACTAAAAGTGAGCCCTGCCATGACAATTTGAGGTCTGATAGAAGACGTTTCTCATCCTTGTCTCAGAGATTGACATTAGAACAGACAAGACACACAGAAAATGTGTTTGGAAAGGCTCTTACGTGCTGAGAAGGGGCGGGAGACTCCGTGTCCTTCAGAAGGAGACACAACGAACACCCTAGGTATGAGTGGATGGTAAAGTGAAAGTTAAACTCTGTTTGTGTTGAGCTCTTGTGCCATAGCTAGTGTAAGGACAAGACAGAAACTCAACTAGCATGAAAACTTGGTCTTTTTTCTTGTCTCTGTCTATAGGAGCTGGTGAGCGAGGCCCGGAAAAGGAAATGGAGAGAAAGCCCACCACTATGGGGCATCAGAGAGAGCATGGGCAGAGGTCTGAAGGGCAGGGAAAGACAAAATCTTGGCCTGAGCCATTTGTATTGGGAACTGAAGGGGAAGGAGGAAGTCCTCTTCAGAGCACTATTTATGTGCTTCCTCTATGGCCTCAAGATTGATTTTGGACCTAGTGAGCCTGAAGTGGTGTGTGGATCTTTCTCTGGACACACATCCGGACAGCAGGTCTAATTTAGAGTGCATTTAAGGTGACGAGAGAGAGAGAGAGAGAGAGAGAGAGAGAGAGAGAGAGAGAGAGAGAGAGAGAGAGAGAGAGAGAGAGGGAGAGAGAGAGAGAGAGAGAGAGAGAGAGAGAGAGAGAGAGAGAGAGAGAGAGAGAGAGAGAGAGAGAGCGCAGCTAGCCTGGGAACAAGTGATTGAGGCAGTTCCCTGGATTTTTTTTTTTTTTTAGCAAGATGGGGTAAGTGGGAAAGTTCTGAACTAAAATGCACTAAGCACAGGCCTCGTTCTTGCACTTTGTGGGCATTGGCCTGTCATCATCAGAAGCTGTGAGGTGGATCCCGATTTTCACTGGAGAGGGAAATGAAGGCTGGAGGGACCCCCAGACTCCCCATATTCACCCAGCTGGATGCAGTTGTAAAACCCCCATTAGTGGAGATGGAGGTGATGAGAGGGAGGACCATACGTTCCCATGTGTAAGATGTTTGCACATATATTTCATTTACCTGCCACACGGTCAAGGAAGAGCTTGCTTCAACCCATTTTTTTTTTCTTTTTTTCACTTGTATTTAGTTAGTCTCTCCTCTTGTCTCCCTCTCCCCTGCCCCTCTCCCTCTCCCTCTGCTCCCCCCCCCTCCCCGTAGGTCAGAGGACAACTTGCAAGAGTTGATTCTCATTCAGTACGAGCGCGGCCACTAAGACATTAAATAAACTATGATTGAAACCCATGCTGATTTGCTTCAAAGTCCACATCATCCCAGCATCCAGCACTCTGTTCACACTGAGCTACTGACAGCCATGTTCGAGTAGAGGTTAGAGCCTTAACAGAGAACGTCTGAGAAGGCATTATATCCCACTTGGGGAAAGTTGTTAGAAACACTGCGAGACCTGGTAGCAGCCAGTCTGAAGGCTGAGAGTCTAGTGGATTTATTTATCTAAGTCTAGAAACTGGCAAGGTGAAGGTAAGTGGTGGTTGGCTAAAACTGAAGGTTGCAGAAGGACAGTTTCCTGATACTGTCTATTATTTCTGTTATTACAATCATTATAATTTTTGGTTTTTTGAGACAGGGTTTCTCTGTGCGTAGCCCTGGCTGTCCTGGACTTACTTTGTAGACCAGGCTGGCCTCGAACTCAGAGATCTGCCTGCCTCTGCCTCCCTGAGTGCGAGGACTACAGGCATGCGCCACCATACCTGGCTTTATTTCTGTACTTATTATTGTTATTATCATTATTGGAAACAGATTAGAGTTTATATAAGGAATTAAAATTTGGCTGAATGTTTGAAACTGAAGGACACAGATTATCTTCAACAATTTTTAGAGTTGATTGATATTTTGATTATATAATTGTAAATTCTAAGAAATTCTGCTTCATATAAATACATAATACAAAAATCATAGAAATATGTTTAGGGCATTTCAGAAATTTATGAAAATTCTATCTTAATCCCAGGCTAAGCTTAATTGGACAATTTTTAAATAAATATATATATTTTTATTAATCCTTTGAGCGTTTCATAGAGTGTAATTTGTTTATACTCACTTCCTACTCTCAGACCTACCTCCCATCTCCCCATCTCCTTCTAACTTTGTGTCCCCTCATTTTTTTTTAATAACCCAGCTAGTCCAATGGTCAATCTACCATGGTCCACACCCTTAAATAAAACTGACTTTCCCAGAAGCTATCAGTTCTCAATAGGGCTGGGAGCTAATGATTCTTTCCCTGCTCCATGTTATAATGTAGACTGGCTCCATCTCTCTCAGGTTTTATACAGGCAACCACGGCTTTGTGAGTTCACTAATGAAGTGGTCATGGCTAAAGGACAGTTTTGCTCCTGTACTTCTCAATCTCTGGCTCTTAGAATCTTTCTCATCCCTCTTCTGCAATGCTCTCTGAGCTTTGGTGGTGGGGATGGGGTGGATGACATAGATGCACCATGTGTGCCTGAACACTCCACTGACTTTGATCAACCATGAGTTTCTGCATTAGCCCCTATCCACTGTCTTTGTTGAGGTCTGAGCGCTGCACTAATCTATAAGGACAGAAATATTTAGAAGGCAGTTGGATACTGTGCCATTTGGGATAGTAGTTTTAGTAGGGTTGCTGCTGAGGCCTGTGAGCTCCCTAGTTATGGATCTCTTGTGTAGATTTTGCAATAGCAGACATGTGTCTTCTCCTGTGAAGTGGCCTTAAATCCAATCAGAAAGTGTTGGGTTACCACATATGTTTGTGTTACCCCTACACGCATGGGCATTTCTTACTGTAATTTACAGAGCTCACAGCAGGGCAAGACACTCTCTCTTATTTCCCCAACAGCATCCTATACCTTCTGGGTCTATAAACTAACTAGCCATTGAGGAGGAAACTTCCTGGCTAGTTACTAAATTGATTTCTTTATGTCCTGTGACCAAAGGGTGTGGTGTCTTCAGAATTTTTTTTTTTTGGTGTGTATTATATGTGTGAGCCTATTCATGTAAGTAGTGCTCATGGGTCCATGCATAGTGCATGTGTGAGTCCGAGGAAAACATAGATGTAGGTCCGCCTTGAGTTCTACATTGTTTAAGGGAGGGTCCCTCTTTTTGTTGTTGACCAGTGCATAATATGTCTGTCTCCTCTCTCACTGAAACAGCCCTTTGGTTACAGATACATGTTATTGGACTTGGCTATGTGTGGGTTTGGGTGGGGATCCAACCTTAGTTCCCCATGATGCATAGGAAGCACTTTACCCCCATAGCCATCTCCCTAGAGAAAATGCATATTAAACTTTTCTCTCTGAATTACACTTTTACAGTTTGAAAATGTAAATGTTAGTGACAGTTTTATTGAAAATTAAAAAAAAGGATAGTTGAGTGGAAGGAAAATGACTCAGCAGTCACATTTAAGTGGCTTAGAGTATCAGGGCTGTGGAGGTTTCTTGGTTTTATTTTTCCAGACACAATAGCAAATACACAATAAATCTCAGGAATGCTCCAACTCATATCTCCACTTGTCTGACAGATAAGGCCACCTGAGTGAGCTTCCTGAGCCAGCCTCCTGGTCCACACCTATTGCTATGGATTTACTAGGGCCACAGCAGATCTGTAGTCACCTTGCTTATCTCTTTGTGTTATCTTGTTCTCTTTCCTCGGCATCTCCCTTAAAGGAACAGTAGTTAAAAACCATCATTAAAGTGATCTCCCTTTTAAAAGCTTGTATCTGATGGTATGAAAATGTTCTGCAGTCAAATCCACCCATATAAAACATGAATAAAACTGTGGTATAAAAATGTGTTGTTGCAAGAGGGTCTACATTTCTTGGCAATGGTGGCTATGACTTGCTGTGAACAGTTACATAGAACCAGAATGAGAGTAATTCGGCTGTATTTATGTTGGCAAAATCCTCTCTCTGACACATATTGTAATGTTTCATTATAGCAACACCCAGCTTTGGTTAGGAGTGTGCAATTTCCATCCTCAGTATTCCAACAGGGATACCCACCCCAACTAATCCCCCTGCCTCTGTCTCCTGAGTGCTGAGATTAAAGGCATGGGCCACCACACTCGGCTCAATTATATTTTTTTTGTACATTAGAAACAACAACAACAACAGCAGCAAAGGTAAGTTTACTTTTCTGCATGGAGCCTAAACTACCTCTACATTGAACTTTCAGAGAACCAGTGCTTTGAGTAATCAGAATGGCTGACTAATTTATGATCTTCCCAGTAAAACCCAATAAAAAAACTGCAAAGACTTGATAGTATGCTTAGTGCCTAAGGACGTCAAAGGCTGTACTGTGGTTAAAGGAACAAAAGCACTCAATAAAAATGTTAGAAGTCCAGCGTAGACTGAGCCATTATTTTCTGGAATTGCGCGCATGCGCGCGCGCGCGCACGCACGCACGCACGCACGCACGCACGCACGCACGCACACACACACACACACACACACACACACACACACAGACTCAAAATTGAATTAGTTTTAAAGTAAAGAAGCCAAAAGCAAACAAAGAACCAAAAATATTCCCCCAAAACCACCACCACAACAAAAGCAGATGCGAAGACTGTCGAGTAATTTCAACTCTGCATGCGGGATTTTTGAAGGGCAGCGAATCAAACAGTGGGTAAGAATCTAGAAGTGGAAAAGAGATTATCTTCTTGCATCCTCTGTCTGTGCAAATTTTAAAACTGGTGCACACGCTTCCATGTAAAGGCCTCATGGACACCGTTACACGTGCCTTTTTACTAACAATTCAGGGTGAAGATTTCTCTTGTACCTGACAGTTCTTCAGGAAACAGTAGCGTGTGAAACCCACAGTTAGTCTTTCCATACCTGTAAATCTTGTGATTTCCTATCGGGTGGGCCAAGAAGGCAGGCTCTATGGCAACCCCTGGCTTCTAGTTGGTGCCTTTGCCTTCTATGGAGCTCATTCCAGCTGTTTCACCGTGGCATTGCAGCAGACCCCGACTCTTCCCATCGAACGCACTGGCTTGTAAAGATGCTGCTCTGGCAGAGGACCATTGTCTTTGGCCATCCACATGTTCTGAGACAAGCATCCTTTCCAGTTCACCAGTGTAGACAATGGACCGATGAACGCCATAGCCTGGTCTTGCGCGCTCTCTATTCCTGCTTGGGTGCGACTACATACATGTAGAGTCAGCCTGGTTTTAACAGCTTCAGGAGCATAGCTGTCACTCACTGCCCAAGGCAGACATATGTGTCTCGGGAATTTGGATGTTTGCGTCCAAAGGCACCAGCACAGGGCCATTTATAAGAAATGCAATTTCACAGAGATGGGAGAAAAGGGGCATGGTTGTAATTGATGAAGGGAGGTGAAAGCCTGCCTTCCTGTTCTCTCCTTGTCAACGTAAGTAGATGGAGACAGGATAAGTGCATTGAAGGGGTATTAGCTGCGGATTCATTTTCTCGACTTATAAAACCTCTCAAAATAACTTAGTAATGAAGACCTCTTCTGTGCACTGTCAGCATTATTTATCTGTCTTACCTCCATTCTAGACCACAGTCATTTATATACTCTTTGTGGAAGGTGTCACATTTGGTTGCTAGAATCCAGCATGTTGTATGAATTCACAGAGGGGCATGTCCTTTAAAGGCAACTAAAATGACTGCTTTTATCACATAGAATGTTTCCCACAAAATAGCTTTTTGAATTATTTCAGTGATAGACACACTCAGATTTGACTTAGCAATCAGTATCATTATTTCTAACCAAGAGTAGGATGGCATGTCTCAAAATGGTTTTAAACGCAGTATTCCCTCCTTGTTTTGTGCTTTAAACAAAGTCTGGAGACACTGGTAGGCTCTAGATGAAACAGAGGGAGAGGATGAGGAAGTTTTGGGTGTGCCTGGTAGGTGGGACAGAAGGCCTGGGTGTGGCTGGGTACCAGCCAAACCAGTCAGGTGACCTTGAGCAGTTTATACCTCCATGTTCAGCATTCTCTCTGTTTCATAAAGTGTAGGAAGATTGCAATGAAATGGACATCTTTTCACAACACACTAAATGCCTGTGGGGGACCCCCCATCCAGGTGCTCTCAGCATGAATGAGGAGCCCCCTCCATTCAGTCCCCACATGCATAATTTTGGGGGAGGGGCCAGTTATGTGTCATCAGTGTCCCTACAATTTAACCCAGGGAACTGAAGCTTCTCGGTTTACTCTCTTTTTTCTTTCTCCAGATCATTTTGTGTTCTGAACAAGGGACCCATGGCTGTCATACTTGCAGACTCCAGTCATGCTGGGTACTACACTTCTCACTACCCTGGTTCACTCTAGAGGCCACCTACCTACTCATGTTCGTGGTCCTAATGCCCACCATGAAATCTTCACTCTACCCATTGTTCTAAATGAGCCCCCTTTTCCTGCATTCTACATTGTCATTCTGATGAATCTTCCGGGTATAGTGGGGGTCTCCTATTAGGGGCAAGGTACCTTACCAACCCTAAAGAGTACTTGCGTTTCTTTTAAAAAATATTTATTTTTTTATGTACTTTTGATGTTTAGCCTACATGTATATCTTTGTTCAGGAGCCAGATCTACTAGAACCTGAGTTACAGACAGTTGTGAGCTGCCATGTAGGTGTTGGGAATTGAACCCAAGTCCTCTGGAAGAACAGCCAATGCTCTTAACTGCTGAGCCATCTCTCCTGTCCCTTACTTCTGATTTGTTTGTTAGTTTTGGTTTTTGGTTTTTGATGACAACGCTTCTCTTTGTATCCTTGCCTGTTTTGCTTTGTAGACCAGGCTGGCCTCAAACTCATAGAGATCTGCCTGCCTCTGCCTCCCAGAGTGCTGGGATTATAGGCTTGCGCCACTGTGCCTGGCAACTTCTGTTTCTTAAACTTTACATTTCCGTGACACTGTTCTTCCTCTAACAAAAAACATGATGAGAAGACATAGAACGAATGGAAACTAACATGATTAATGAAAGCAGCAGCCTAGCTGCTGGGCAAGTGTAGGTCCCCTGAATCTGGAAACCCTCTGAGGCAGGACTATCTTTGTCTCGGGTTCACATACATGTTGACTGGAGTTCTGGGGTGGTAACTCTCTTTTCCTAAATGGGGAAAGACACAAACACACTGATTTAGGGCATGTTGGCCCCTGCTGGTAACAGCTCTGCCACCCTGCAAACAGGGCTTTCTGGGTTCTTTTAAGACGAACAGGGAAGGAACATCAAAGATCTCAAAGCTAATCCGAGCCACGCTGCCCTGTCTCTCCTCCCACCCTCCAGTGGAAGCTGCAGGCAGCAAACAACATGTGTATTGGGTCAGCTTTCAGTTTACACCTCTTTCTAGACCGTCCAACCTCAAGAATATCCAGTAGAACTCCCAGTTCCTGAGTAGACAGTTGACATCACTAGGGTGTTTGGATGTTCTATTAAAAGACTTGTACAGACATTATGGCATTTCTCTGGTGAATGGAACCCTATGTATCTGACTTGTGGAACTAGAATGGCCAGGATCCTCCTTCTGCAGGGGCATGTAAGCCCCAGCATATGCACAGTAGTTACGGCTTCCCACATCTCCTTCACAGCCTGAAGATGATGGGAACCCTCACTTATTAGACCAAGATCTAGTTTCTAGGGGAGAATGCTCTTTGACAACTGTACTTCTTGATTAGAGGAATGGACCAAGAGAAACAGGCTTGATATTTACATAACTAGGGCATTTTGTTTGTTTTTCTAAATGCTCATGGGTTTATCCAAGGGTTTATTAATGCTTGAGTCTTAAATATAATTCCAGGGATCAAAGAAAATTGTAAAATTATAGTGGTTAATGTTTATTGAGAAATTCAGAATCTCAGAGTAGTCTAACAAAATAATAATTGAAATTAACTGGCATATATATATATATATATATATATATATATATATATATATATATATATAATATACAGTACCTATGTATACATGCATGCATGTATGTATGTATGTATGTAGTACATGTCTACATACTATGGTCATCTGGTTGTCCATGTCAAGATGGCATTCATCTCAGTCAGTTGGAGCTGCTATTACAAAAAACCCATAGACTGGGTAGCTTTCTCACAGGCTCTTAAGGCTGATGCTAGTATGACTGGGCTCTGGTAAAGGATACCTCAGGCTTTCAGACAGTTTTTTTTTTGTAAATTTTCATGTGGTGGGAAAAAAGTAGAAGAGCCCCTAAGGGTCCTTTTGGTGAGGATATTCTAAGGGCTCTCTCTACCTATAAGACCAGATTACCTCTCAAAGACTTCTAATACCACCACTTGGAATTTGAGGGTGATACCAACTTTCAGCCCACTGCCCTGTCCGTTTATGACATGGCCATGGTAACCAAGAGCTCTTACATTTCCACATCTAATAATATGCTTTCTCACAGCTGTTAACTGAAACTGGTGGGAAGCTTCTGTGTCAGAATTCCTACCTGGCCTTCTCTTGCGTCCGTGACGTCATTCTCCCTCTTCAAAGTTCCATCCAATATGTAGGATGACAGGAGGCTTTTTACTGACTTTTTTCTCCTGGCCTTGGTCCCTTTTCCTCTTGACAGCATGCTACCATTATGCTCCTAGTTGTTCACGTGTGTGTGTGTGTGTGTGTGTGTCTGTGTGTGTGTGTGTGTGTGTGTTATAAGTGGGTCTCCTCTATCGTTCCTCACTTTATTCCTTTGAGGCAGGATCTCTCACTAAGCCTGGGGCTAGGCTGACGGCCAGCCCCTGTGCTCTTATTGCTTCCGTCCTTTCCTCTCAGTGCTGGGGTTACCTGTGGGCACGTGGCCACACCTGGCTTTTTACCTGAGTGCTGGTTTTCATGTTTACCCAGTAAGCACATTTAGTCCCTGAGTCATCTCTCTAACTCTAACCCTTTCCTTCCTTCCTTCCTTCCTTCCTTCCTTCCTTTCTTTCCTTCCTTTTTCCTTCCCTTCCTTCCTTTCCTTCCTTCCTTCTTTCCTTCCCTTCCTTCTTTCCTTCCTTTCTTTCCTTTGTTTTTTTTCCTTCCTATCTTTCTCCATTTTTCTTTTGATCTTGCTCTTTTTTGTAGCAGTGGAAATGGCTTTCATATGTGCCTGTGCATATATATGCATGTATATACTTGGCCACTATTGGCGACTGAGCCAAGTTGTGAACGTGGGAAGTCAGGCATCTGAATAGGTAAGAAATCAGATGTTGATCACAGCACTTGCAATTTCTTAGACAACAGATGATAGGAAAAGCCTTGTGGTGGGGACTAGATTTTGCCCTCCTTCACAAACCTGTCTGTTTCTCCAGAGACACTGTTTATCCTGCAGCCTGCCTTTTTCCTAGTCACTGCCAATTAGCATAATTACTATCTCTAGGTCTTGCCCTTTATTGATCCTGGTAATTAAAGCAGTTTACAGTCAAAAGACACACTGACAGAAGGCACAAATACATTCTCCAGGACCTCAGTGGAGCTTTGTTCATTTTCTTGCAATGGCCTGGGTCTGCTTTTGTTTTCAATCACACTTTCCCTTTCCTTGTCCTTCCCAAGTTTGCTGCAGCAGAGATTCAGTGTATTCCTTAGCTCAGTGACAGAGAGCAGTGGGAAGATGTTTACAACAAAAGCTCCATTTTTGATACAGACAAACATGAGTGCCCTGTCAACATCAGTGTGCAGTCAGATAAATAACCAGCCAGGTATTTATCACATGCCACTGCAGTGTCATACAGAGGCTTAGTCGGGCATTTTTAGCTAATAGGAGGTGTTCAAACTGGAGTCCCCAGACTCTGAAAAGACTCTCATCAAGATGCTATTGAGGAAATGAACTAACAGAGAGGAAGCTGGCAGACCACTAGCCCAGGTCCTAAACAATCCTAAGAAAGGCATCCTTGAACATCTAGAAAACAGAGGCCTGAAGTCACGTTATTGATATAAAGAGGATAAGAAATGCACCAAGCCAAGGAATGTGTTAAATATTACTAAATAAGGATAAAAATAAAAATAACAAAATTATTATTATTATTATTATTATTGATAGTGTGTATCTTATGCCTATTTGCATGCACATGAAATAAGCTAGCAGGAACAAAATGGTGCCAGAAAGCTCAGGTGAGGCGCTCTAAGGGCAGGTATCTCAGAAAGCCCAGAAGGGCAGGAGGGCAGATGGCTGGGATTTCTGGAGCCAATTCTGACTGTGTTATAAAGGCTAGTGGAAGCCTGGCTTAGGAAGAATTTGGACAAGCTGGCTGACGCTGTGCAAGGATGGGCCTTGCTTAACAGCTGGGTGTGTCAATCATAGGACCAATAGGCTTATGAGATCCTGAGCCTGTCCTAAGCCTGGTGAGAAGGGCGCTTTGATGCATGTGTGATATTTTCCATGACACAAGAAGGGGATGGGGGAACCCCTGCTGTAGGTTCTGCTTCCGTGTCTTCCTGAGTTCATCCTTGGCCAGACTCCAGTCAAGAGTGATGCCATGTCTGTCCCCCAGCTCTTCAACTGTCAGTCTTTGTTGTTTGGTAACCAATGGGAGTTGGCTGTCAATACTCTTTCTGGTTAGATTTACTCTCCCTGTCACTGGCATTTAAACAATCAAATGTGCTCTTAGCTTATTAAAACAGTGAGAAGAATGCAAAGTTCCCTTTTACCAGTAGAGAAGTGGAGAGGCCTGGGGAGGGCTCAGTGGGCAAAGCACTTGCTACAGAAGTTCCAAGACCGGAGTTGCAATCCTAGACCCATCTAAAGCCAGGCGAATTAGCATGTGTTTGCAATCTGGGAGCTCCTATGATGAGATGGGAGGTGGGGACAGACAATCCCTGAAAACCCATGGGCTTGGTACATTGGCATACACAGTGGCATGCACAAAGCAAAGTGATTCTGTTTCAAATAAGGTCAAAAATAAAGACCAGAACCACACCAGATGTGTAAACACACACACACACACACACACACACACACACACACACACACACACACTCAAAGATGATAGCGAGCTAGCTAGCTAGCTAGCTAGATTTAGAATTTAAAAGAGAGAATTGGAGGAAACTTTAAATGCTATCATCCATTTGAATACTAGAACATGTACACTTACATAGCACTTTATTTGATGACCCACATGCAGTCATATGTACAAGAAGTAGGCATAAAAAATAAATTAATTAATTAAAAATAATAATAATAAAGAAGAAGTAGGCATAGCCTTATTTTCACTTAAAAGATACTTAATATAATGGATATTGATTTTTACCTGCTCTCAGTCCACCTCTGTTCATTTGGAGGCACTTGGACTTTTCTAAGACAGCCAGCCCCTTCTCAGAATACTCATTGTATTCACTCAGCAGCAGGGAGCACAGGTGATTCTGAACTGGCCGACCAATACCTCTGTTTTCTCACAGTTATTCATTGCTTTAGGAGTTGTGTGGGGTGGTAGCTCCAATACCATAGGTGGTAGGAGGTGTCCTATTGGAGACAGGTTATATTTCCTCACAGCGCTGGTCATTGAATGCAAGGTCTTGAGTGTGGTAGGCAAAGGCTCCATGTCTGAGTAACAGCCACAGCTCTTGGACATAGGAGCATGACAGAAGTAAACACGGTTTTTTAAAAAGTCACTAGACTGGTTACAAAGCAACCAGAATTCTTGTAAGATGAGAACACTGAGGCACCAAAGAGAGAAGACAGTATGTTGACTTGGGCTGAATGTCACCTCTGAACTAAGACAACCATAGGAGAAAGGTTGGAGGGTTCTCCCTCAGACTCCTCAGAAATGAGCAAGGGTTTTGATATCATGAGCTTGGACCTCTGGCCTATGGATGTATAAGCTAGGAATCCCTGTGTTCAAGGTACCCTGCATGTGGTTCTTGGCTGTCCAGCCTAGCAAACTAATGTGGAGATGATCATGAAACTCAAATAAAGCCAGCCAATGAGAACTCAGGCCAAGACTTTCAATAAAGAAACTGGAAAAGCGGAGGGCTATTTTCTTTTCTGTCTGTGAGGAAATAAGAATGGAGTGCCTGGGGTTTCCACATAGTTGGAACCTGGTGGGGGTAGAGACAGTACAGGGAGACAGAGACTGATGCCGAGCGAGCACGATGCGGTCCTCGTAACACGCCGGAGCCACAAGTTTAGGGTGTTTTCAAGTGGCTCCCAAATCATGAACTTTCCATTACAGGCCCAGTGAATTTTGTGCGTTCGCTTCCCTCAGGCTGAGAGACCCTGTCAGTGCTCAAAAAGGGCCAAACAAAAAGTTTTTAATCAACTTGGGAACTGTTCAGAAGTTCGACTGTGTGAATTCCAGCTGGCTGCTATTATGGGATGAATATGGCGACCAACAGTGCAAGGAAGTATTTTGCTTCGTGAATTCTGTATTATAACTACAAAGTGTTTTAGCCACATGGACTGGGGACTCCTTCAGAGCAGACATCACAGAGCACACACAGTGACATGAAAAGAATATGTGCTCAACATCAAGGCGTGATATTAAACGGAATCATTCAAATATCACTGTCACGAGTCAAATCTATTTCTGTAATAACTGATGACATTCTCTTCATGTTATTCTCAAACGGTACCCTAGGAGACAGATACTTCTCAAAAAGATGACTTTATAAATGTCACTTAACACTAAGAAATAAAACTTCAGGACGTTTCACTTCAAGTTCATGGGTAGCAGATTATTTCTACAGTCGCTGCAGTGGAACATTGTGTGGGTATAATCAGGAAGCCCTTTTGAGAGAGAGAGAGAGACAGAGAGAGAGAGAGAGAGAGAGAGAGAGAGAGAGAGAGAGAGGTGTAGATAGGTGTCATGGAAGCTGGCATTTGGATGATTCTGCAGAGGTGTGCAGACACTGGGGAAGTTCCTGCAAAGCCAGATTGGGGCTATAAGTCTCCATGTAATTGAGGATCACCAGTGGAAACCTGGCCCAGGATAGTCATGACCCCGAGTGATTGCCATCTGTTGATTATTGGTCCCCATCCAATTCTTCAGGCTAGTCTCCACATTAAAAAGGCCATGCGCATATATTAGCATCAGAATAATTAACCACAATGGTGTCTGTGCCAAGGACAGAATGAATGGGCCATTTACAGCACATTGTCCATTCACGCCTAAAGGTGACCTCTGCGATTATTCTGGGGCAGTCTCTTATAAGCTTTGCTTAATTTAGAGCAAGATTCAACTTGATGTGTTCTGGGATTAAATCATAGCTTATTCAAAATCCAAAACTCCAGAGAAACCTTGTCTTGAACACCCAAAAACCAAACCAAACCAAAGCAAAACAAAATTTTAAAAACCCACAAAAAAACCCAAACCAACCAAACAAAAAAAAAAACCCTCCAGAACTCAATACATATATCACATGTATGTGTCTCCTCATCCTCATTAGTTATTTTTGATTAAGAATATGTTTTTTTATTAAGAAAAAAGATATAAAGCAGATTGTCCAGTCACACACACTACATCAATCTTTTATTCTTTTCTTTTTTAAAATAACAATAATAAAGGAAAGAAGGAAAACTTTATACACATCGTATGGTGCCACTAGTGAAGTCAGCATGCAACACCATGTAAGCAGTGGGCGGGGATGTGACTCCGTGGCAGAGCACGTGTCTACTGTACAATGAGGTTCTAGGTTCTTTCTCCAGCACTGCAAAACCACAGCGTGTCGTACAGCTCTAGAGTTTTGCTCATGGCCAGCTCTCTGTATAAACTATAGAAAGGAGAACCTGGTCAGTCACAGGACTCATGCCATCTCTGTCACTATCTGTGGCAATCTGCATCTTTCAAAGAGGATACCGGAGGAGAATTAAGACCATGTCTCTAATTTCTGATGGTTATAATCTTGGGAAGCATTGATCCAATGTGATGGGATCTTTTAAGTGATTCTGTTAATCTTGTTAACAGATCTTATGTGGGAATAGAAAGTTTCCTGTATACCAGGTTCATTGCATGGTACAAAAGCCTAGGCTACGTCTTGTTAAGTTTGAACACATTCAATGGAAAACGGTTTAGTGGAGAAGCTGCAATTAAGTTCAGCATGTCAGAAATGGTGAAGAATGGTTGCGCATGTCAAAGTCTGGACAATAGAAAGCATTAATGATGGAGCTGTGCTGGTTGTTCAGCACATAGCGTAGACTAGGCGTGCCTATGGAAGTGACGCTACACACTTCCCTCTACTCAGAGAGAAGAAAGTGACTGAGGCAGCACCACAGCCAACATCCTGGGTTTATAGCAGAGTGAACCAGTCAGTTCTTTTTTTTTTTTTTTTTAAATAGAGTGTGAGTCAGGAAAACATGGAGGTAGTCTAAAGACTGGCAACAGAGCTGCTGTTTTAGAGGAAACCAACACACAAAAACAAGTTGTGAATCGTATGGCTGGGAAAAATTGTCATGGCTTGAAAAAGTAGACCCAAACACAGTACCAAGTTATGCAAATATACAGCAAGGATCACACACACAGACACACACACACATACACACTCACACACAATACACACTCATGCATGCACATGCACATACTCTCACACATACACACATGCACAGACACTCACATACATACGCAGTATACACATAGACACATACACATATATAAGCATGTTCACAAGACATACATCACACACATAAACACACTCACACATACACTATACACACACAGTATACACATAGACACACACACATATACATGTTCACAAGATACACACCATACAAATAGACACATAAACACATACACATAACACACACACTATATGCCTAGACACATACACATACACATGTTCACAAGACACACACTATACACATAAATACACACACATAAACACACACATAACCAGAGACACACATGTACACACACATATACACCACACTATATATATGTCACCATATGCAGCATTGTCACCTGTTTAATAGTTAGCTTCTCCATGTAGGTCATAGCTGCCTGTCAGATCCCAGAATTTGGGTGGTGGGATCAGGTTTGCAGGTGTTCTAAAACCTGATATATGGACACATGAATGCACATTTGTGTTTAGGAAGGTGATGGAATAGCCAGAAGCAGTTAGTGGATGTAGAAGGAGAAGGCTCGGTTAGTCTACAAGAACCTTTCTAAGATGAGGGCAGACCATCACTGGGCCTGGGATGAGAAGAAGTAAGTAATGACAGAGCAAAATCTGGAAGGAATGGCACCTCTATCTATTCACTTCTGCAATGAGTGTCCCGGGATGTTTTCCGGACAAGTCTGTTTACGCACAGTGAGAGACAGGACCAATGGATCTGTTTGCAGATACATCTAATTACACTGATGGAATGGCTTTTCACCATCCTACCTGTGGACTTAATTGTATGCACACCCATCTTCCTTACAATCTCATCTACAGCTATCTTTCTCTCCACGCAAGTTTAAAGGTTTTCCTGTTGCTCCCACCGTTGATTATTTCTTTCCTGTTTCCTTTTTGTCAGTCTCAACTGGTACTTGCTTTTTTAATCCCCCCCCCAATAATTGCTATCTTAAAGATAAACTTCCCATCCTAGCACTTGATGTGCCTGTGTGTAGCTGAGGCAGGAGAATCAAGAATTCAAAGTCTGCCGTCCTGAGCTACAGAGAGAGACTATTTCTCAAAACACAACCAGGAAACCCAAAGACCTACAATAAACACTGTGCTCATTGAAAGTTCTTTTCCATCCCAGCACCCTGAGAGAGCTGTGAATACCATCACCACGCCCTTGGTTGCACACTGGAGCCACCTGCAAACTTTGATGAACCTAGGATGTAGTCTGACTTGCGGTAGTTTTTGAAGATCCCAGGATGACTGTAATGTGTAGGCAAGGTCTATTTGTTTTTCAAGCTTTAATTTTCTTAAGATTTCTCCTGCTGAATTAATCTATGCTAACTGTAGAAATCCATAATTATTTTTCTGTTTGCCTTGGATGAGTTTTGGAAATGGTCCTACCACTGACTTCTGGATGTGGTTTCTATTGCCCCAACCTTCATACTTATCACGCCATAGTCTTACAATGTTAAGATGGTACTGTTGGGCATTCAGGACACACTACCTAAGTTAAAGGACCCTGTCATTTGGGAAATAAGTAGAAGCAAGAAGGTCACTCCTAGGTTCCTCTCTGATATTTTCCTTCCTTCTACCCTAAAGAGCCTCAAATGAGGGGGTTCTTTCTACACTTGAGGGAACGAATAGCACTCAAAGATGGCAAGAGTTTGAACAAATGTGCCTTGTTTAGTTTACCGACACGAGATCCTTCTCTTTTGTCCTACAGTCATGTTTCAGTGTGCCTGTCTGCAAACACCTGCAGAGTCTCCAAATTTCTTTGGTGTTCGATTTGGAGAGCTCCATGTCATGTGAGACTTCAGCCAGATCAATCCACATTTTCCTTTCTTGTTAACATGTCTGATAGATAGGCTTCCTCCAAACCGTGAAATGGGTAGGAAAGGACACTGGTTTTCCCCTAAAGCACGGACACTTGACAGCCATCCAAGCCATAACAGAAAGCATCATGGGTAACATGCTGCTAGAACAGAGCTTCTCAACCTGTGGGTCATGATCCTTTCACTGGATTGCCTAAGACCAACAGAGAACACAATTATTCATATTACAACCCCTAACAGTACTGAAGTCACAGTTATGAAATAGCAATAAAAGTAATTTTATATTTAAGATCACAGTGTTAGGAAGGTTGAGAAGTACTGTGCTAGAGGCTTCCATTGTCAACCTTGCTGAATAGAACTCAAAAAGTAGATAGCCTGTCCCCTCTGCTCCATATCCAAAGTCTGATGAGTTTGAGCTTGTAGCTGAGGCTCGTGGGAGAGGCTTTCATTGTGAGCCTAATGACTCCCATCTCGACCCTTTTGCATTTATCTTCTCTATTGCACTCTCATCATCCATTGATAAAAAGTCATGGCATTGATGAAAAATGTTAGGCTCCCACGAGGGAGCCAAGTAGCTCCATCATGAGGCTTCTGCTATTTTTCAAGAGTGTCCTCCTCCCCTCCTCCTGCTGTACCTTATGTCTGGCAGCAGCATGCTCCCAGTCATTCCAGCTCAGCTCTCTAGCATTGTCCTCATCATGTATATAACCATTCTTGCTCTCACTGTCTTCCACCTGAGCTGATGCAGTAGACCCTAGTACTGGGTGGTCCCTACAAATTGGCCCAGTGAATAACTGGGCTAATAATTCCTTCCCAACTGCAGGGGACTATGGCCCCAGGGGGCCAAACGACTCTTCTAGAGCAATTAACAAAGGCAGCCAAAGATGAAGTCAAGGATGAAAACACTGTGATCCTGACACCTTAGATTCAGAGTGCAGGATCTGGGATCAAGGGTGGGGAGCTGAGGGGGTGAAGGTTAGGGGTGGGTGCGGGTGAGTGTTTTGTGGGGATAACTGCCTTCAAAAATGTGCTTTGCTCTGAGCATCCAAGGTTCTCTTTCAGGTATAATGTTGTGCATTATAAGAAATCATTTCTTGTAGACAAGTTCAATGCCACATATGAATTTCATTACAGGACAAACAGAAGGCAATAAAGCTCTCCAGAGACAAAATAATAGCATGGAGATGTTTTTAGATATGGTCTGGCTCAGTATTTGATTAAGGACTATATTTAATCCAGAAGGGAAATAGTTCAAGAACCCATGTTCTTTGAAATGGGAGGTTGATGATTTACCACGAAAAGCCTAAAGAAGGAAAGGTTTGTAGGGAAAGGTATCTTATGGAAACAAAAGGAAACGACTTTTGTTTAATGTTTATTGTGTTTCCCTTATCATTTGTGGAAAATGATTTCTTAGGAGCTAATTTGATTTTCAGGAGGTGAATGGCCATTGTGGGGCCTTGTGGTGGTACCTTCTGTGAAACGCTGGTTTCATAGTGATGGGAAGAAATGTGTATTCTCTGGCTTAGACATCTACCTGTTGTAGCAGTTCAGCAAGGAGACTATGGAGCCATAATTGTGCTTCAGCCTCCATTAATTGTGCTTCTGGGGGCAAACTGATAATTGCCAACATATTAATTACAACAATTCTTGTTCATTCTTGCTTCAAGAAGTTGTGGTAATAAAAGTTTACTTGGTCATCTTTGGATGACTACTCCCACCTCTCCCAAATATTAAAAATGAGACTGTTAGGATTATTTGCGTACACACTTCCAATAACCAATTTAGAGTTCTATAATTATAGAGGAAACTTCACCCAGGCATCCAAAGAAACACTTTCTGAGAACATTTTTAATTAAAAAATAAGATTTCCCCCCCTTTGGCTTAACCATTCAGAATTAAGCACAGGCTGCTGATGAAAACAAGCACTCAGCCCCATTTAGGAGTTTTGCTACCATCTAACTGTCCACAAGATGGCAGTAAGTGTTTCTCAGATGATTTGGGTCTTTTGTGTGTGAACGTGGGTGTGTGTATGGGAGGGGGTAAATTTTTTTGCTCTAGAAGAAAAAAAATTATTTATCTGATGATTTGTATTTTCATGTCAAATAAACCCAGTGGTATATAATTAATTTAAAATGCTTTCAAGTACATAGTTACATTGTTGGTCATAACAATTAAACTGAACATCATCACAGAACCACATAACTGGGCTCCTATATGACTAAAAGAATGAAGGAAAAAAAGGTTAATATGTGGTTTTAAGAAATAATAAAGTTTGGACTTTTGTCATTTCTTTAGTTAGTTCTAGACACTAACTTGCAAATATATAGGTTAATGTCAAATCCTTAGTAGAGTAAATGTCGCACCAGGCATGTTAGAACCTGTTCTCTGAGAAGGTTTAGGACAGCAGAGAACGCCAATGTATATTCACTCAATCATTGCGCAGGCGATGGGTGATGTAAGGGAGTTATGGGCCGAGCCACCGAAGTGAAGGTTATTTTTAACTGAGGGTAAACAGGGAAGGTGTTTTGGAAAGCAGAGCTCTCAACATTTGCCTTGGCGAACAAGCAGGATCCAGCCCTGCCAACCGTGTGCATATGGGTGTGGGAATAAGTCACACGTGGGGAGGAGTTGCCAGGATGGACATCCGTGTGCTCGATTGTAAAAAACAAACAAACAAACAAACCAAACCAACCAACCAACCAACCAACCAAACAAACAAAAAAGCAGTACAGCGAAGAGAGTGGGCTCAACTGATGAACGCTAAGCTTAGAAGTTTGGTTTTATCTGGAAGCAACGAAGAACCAATGAAGAGTTTTGTGCTAAATAGTAGTCTGCAAGTAATGGTTCAGAAAGTCCAGCCTGGAATTTGAACTTGATGGATTGAAGTGACAAGAGACTAGCTGTGCTGTTATGTATAGTTGTGGAGGGAGGTAGTTGGAAGGTCATGTCCAACATGTGGTCCCAGTGCTAGGACCATGAACTTCATCCCTTTAGGTTGCTTTCCTCATTAAGAACAATCATGTAAAAGAGTTAATTGGACTAGGTGGGGTTTTCCCCCTCAGTTCCAAAACCTACAGGGATGTCCAGGAGATCCAGCAGGTGCAGAGAATAGGCAACGGATGCAGATGTAAACAAGGTAGGCAGAACAGCACCTGGTCTTGGACTGAAACAAACAAACAAACAAACAAAGGAGTGGAGAGCCATTGGCAGGGAGAGGAAAGGAATGAAGATCATTTCACCCAGCTGGTGGCATAGAAAGACAACTGGTCCTCAGTAGTGAAAGTGATGGCAGCCTTGGAAGACACATTTGCAGTTTAGGCTCCACTACAGTGCTACCCTACACAGCCTATGCTATTACAGATCGGTCAGCATCATTTGTAGCATTTAATCATGAATAAAAATGGTGCTCAAAGATTTACATAAATTATCTGCACCAATACCCAAATGACTTTGATGGGCACAAGTGCTCTTCTGTTCTCCCCAAACACAGTCTCCAGCGTTATCTGTCATTGTCTTAGGAGGAATGAGGTTCTCCAAGGCAAGGGTAAAATGGAAGCAAAAGAAGACATTGCTTGCACAGCAAGATGGCACCGTGGATGCACCTCATGAGGTACTTTGCTCTATTGGTTAAGCGGGAGGCTCAAGCCACTTCATGTGCCCCTCAGTTACAGACACACAGAGGAAATAATGGAAGAAACACACCTACAGAAATTACTGGCAAGGATCAGTCCACCTCCTTGGGCTGTCCCAACTTATCCTGATAGCGGAAGGAAGGACCACAGCGGTGAAGATTTCTCTCGACTAAGTTCGGAGGAGATGGCAAGGGACAAATGGGAAGTTGTCGAATAGCTATCCAAAAATGCAATTTCCAGGGCTGTCACAGAGCGAGCTCAGACAATCTCGGGCTAATCTCCTGGCCCATAACATTGCACAATGACAACTGATGCCCAGAGGGGTGAGTGATGGGGGAAGGGACCCTGACACTGCCAAACCATCAGACTGAAGTCTGTATGAGGCTGTTCAGTGGTGAGCACAGAATGTGAGGTGAGGACTTCTATTCAGAGTGCTGAATGTACACTTTTGGCCTTTCTTCACAAACAGCCACTTACCAAATAATAAACAATTATATTATTGTAAGGACAGGAATCTATACTCCTTAGTAAATGAAGCTAAAGCCTTCCTTGCTAGGTTAAATGCTTTTATATGTAACCATTACTGGCACTCTGACCATTTTTCAGCTTCATGTCTGTATTTGGAAGTGTGGGAGAATCTGCACTTGCTCTCCAAACCTTTCAGAAAAACTCAATGCCTTTCCTGAGAGTCTGGATGGCTCAAACATCGGCTTGAAGTCAAGTATAAAGGGCATCACTGAAGCTTAGCATGGCCACCACGCATTCCATTAATTAAAAAAAAAGTGTGTGTGTGTAGTGTAGTGTAGTGTACATGTAGAGGTTAGAGGACAGCCTTGAGGAGTTGGGTCTTTTTTTCCACTTTACATTGGTTTTGGGGATTGAATTCATGTTGCCAGATTTGTGGGGCAAGCAGCTTTACCCTTTACCCATTGAGACATCTTGATGGTCCCCTTAACATATTACTAACAGAAACTGTTTGAAGTATTTGTTTAATAGCAATCATATAAAGGTACTGTGTAATCTCGCTTTCTCCTTTATTTTGAAATCTGTTTCTTCTTATTTAAATACTTATGAAAAGCATGTGCTGATTGGTATAAAATGATGCTTTGTACAATGTGATGGGGAGTCAGGAAAGGCAATACAAGCTCACTGGAGGAAGGGGGATAGGTGAAGGGATCCTCAGAGGGTGGAATCAAGGGCTAAGCATTAATTTTGAAAAGGCAGAAGAGGAAAAACTGCTTTGCCTAGTGAATCTGACTTTCTGCCTCTGGATCAAATGTTCTGACCCCAGCCCTTCCCTTAGTTCTCAACCAGTAGGGGCCACCACGAGCCTTAGGAAGTTGTCTGTTTCACTATCTCCACAGTACCTGAGTACCACCAAACAGAAAACCACGTTTTCATTCTTTTACCCCTGACACCTGTTTAACCAGATCTTGGCTAATCAGGCATTGTCTTAGTTGGGGTTTCTATTGCTGCAATGAGACACCATGACCAAAAAGCAAGTTGGAGAGGAAAGGGTTTATTTGGCTCACTCTTCCATCACTGGAGGACATAAGGACAAGAACTGAAGCAGGGCTGGGAGCTGGAGGCAGGAGCTGATGCAGAAGCCATGGAGGGGTGCTGCTTACTGGCTTGCTTTCCATGGCTTCCTCAGCCTGATTTTTTTGGGGGGTTAATTTTTATTTCTTTTTTTTCCTTTTTTATTATTAATTTATTCAAATTACATCTCAGTTGTTAGCCCATCCCTTGTATCTTCCCATTCCTCCCCCCTCCCGCTTCCCCCCATTCCCCTCCTCTATGTCTGTGACTGAGGGGGACCTCCTCCCCCTGTATATGCTCATAGGGTATCGAGTCTCTTCTTGGTGACCTATTATCCTTCCTCTGAGTGCCACCAGGCATCCCCATCCAAGGGACATGGTCAAATATGGGGCACCAGAGTTTTGTGAAAGTCAGATCTCCTTCTCCACTTAATGGTGGAGAATGTCCTGTCCATCAGCTAGTCTGGGTAGGGGTTCGAAGTTTACTGCCTATATTTTCCTTGTTTGGTGCCATAGTTTGAGGAGGACCCCAGGGCCCAGACCCCACATGCTGGCGAGGATGTGGAGAAAGAGGAACACTCCTTCATTGCTGGTGGGAATGCAAACTAGTACAACCACATTGGAAATCTATCTGGCACTTTCTCAGAAAAATGGGAATAGGGCTTCCTCAAGACCCAGCTATTCCACTCCTTGGAATATACCCAGAAGATGCACTACCACACAACAGGGACATATGCTCAACCATGTTCATAGCTGCCTTATTCATAATAGCCAGAACATGGAAACAGCCTACGTGTCCCTCAGTTGAAGAATGGATAAAGAAACTGTGGTACATTTACACTATGGAATACTACTAAGCTATTAAAAACAAGGAATTTCCGAAATTTGTGGACAAATGGATTGAACTAGAAATTATTATAATGAGTGAGTTCACCCAGAAGCAAAAAGAGTTAAATGGTATATACTCACTTATCTCGAGACACTAGTCCAAGGGGTACGTCCCCATGAAAAACTTTACCTACCAGGAAAGTGGGTCAGAGGGGAGGACATCCTATTGAGACTTTAGGTGTGAGAAGCCTGGGAGAATGAGGAAATAGAAGGATCCAGAGGGTCCTGGAAAACTCAGCCTGATTTTTAAAAAAATAAAAGAACTCAGGACTACTAGCCCTAGGATGGCACCACCTACTGTGGGCTGGGCCCGCCCTCATGATCACTGTTTAAGAAAAGGTATTCCTGCTGAAGCTCACGGAGGCATTTCCTTATCTTAGGCTCCTTTTTCTTCTGATGACTTTAGCTTATGTCAAGTTGACACACAAAATCAACTAGTACGGGCACATTTGCATATGTTTTGCTAATCAGTGAATCAGCCATTGCTTCTTCATCACAGTTTCCATGTGTTCACAGATTCATACTCACTATTAAAAAACCCCACTAGAGTAACACAACACAGGAAGACGGTGCACTTGATGTTGCACAGTCAGTCTAAATAAAGTCATGGTGTGAATAACTTTTGTTTCCCATTTTCTATTTTTTTTTCCCCCCTCTTCTTTCCTATATGTTTTAAGTGTCTATTAACTTCAAGGTATAAAGTTACAGAATGCCCCCCAAAAATCCCACAGATGATTTAGGATAGCTCTTCTCTCCCCCATATCCTTGACAAGGCTGCTATGGCCCTTGTATGGCCATGAACACTGAGAGAAACTCATGACACCTCCAGGTGCCCATCTTATGTGTGCCTGTTGTCATTAGACTGTTCTTTATCTGGTATAAGATGGACCCTTATATTTTTGTCTATTGGTTTTAACCTACAATGAGTAATTACTTTTATTGTTTAGAGACAGTGTTCAGCTAAATAGCACAGTCCGGGCTTTAACTGGTAATCTACGTCATTACATGTGGTGCTGGGCATAAAAGTCAAGGTCATGCACACCCCAGACAAGCACTCTGCCCCTAAGCTACATCTGCAGCCCTATAACAATTCTAAGTCTTGAACACAACAGCTTTTACCATATCTAAAATCATAGACCAGCCCGCCCTTATCCAGTGTCAGCATTTTGCCTATCAAGGTGGCCACACTGTGGCTTAAACTTCTTTAGGCTAAACTTTTTTTCCCTCATCATTCTGTTTAAATCTGGACTCTCCTCCTGGACAGTTGGGAACACTGGGTTCCACTGCTGCTGTTGCAGCTGCTATCTTCTAGAAACACAAGATAGGTGGTGGGGGGCGTGTTCTCAGCTGTTTTCAGCTGGCAGTTTGTGCATCATTTGATGGGGTGACAGGTTGCAGCTCCAGAAAAGCCAAGCACTCAAAACTGGATGAACTGTCCACATACTCAGTCCCCATTCCTCTAATCTCCAGATTGGTGGCTCTCATGTTTAAGCTCATATCTAAATCACCAAGTGTGGTCCACAGATGGCTGCACTTTGCCCTTTTTTACTGATGCTGTAGGTCTGGACTGAAACCTGAGACTATTTTATCAAGTCCCTAGGTGATGCTGCACTGCCATCCCAGGTCTAGACTTGAAGAACCACTGTTCTGGGCTGAGACAGCTCCAGACCAGTAATAGCTTCAAAGTGAATTATAAGCTTAGTGTCAATACTAGTATAAAGGAAGTGAGGGACCTGCCAAGGATCAAAATGTGTAAAGAGGCCATCATCCTTAGGACCATGTCGGCATCACAGAGATGACTTGGCTGCATCTAGCGAGCTGCAGGCTGAAATACTCTTCATGCCACAGTGTGGCCTCCATGGTAGGCAAAATGCTGCATCTCATTTTGCTATGCACATTCTTGCCTGCATGTCTAAGAAGGCTCCTGGTTGAGTCATTATCCTGGTGGCTTCTGGGAGTCCTTGCTACTGGTGTAAAGGAGCTAAGTGGCCCCAATGAGGTCCCTCTTCCAAACGTGTTACCTAGTAGAACACTATTTGTCTCTGAAACCCAGCCATCCATGACACCACAAATGGAGTTAGAAGACACTATATTAAGTAAAATAAGCCAGGCACAGCAAGATAAAACAAAATCTCATGATCTCACTCACATGTGGAAAGTAAAAGAGTCAACCATATACAAGTTGAACATAGACTGTTGGTTACCAGAGTCTGAGGAAAGTAGGAGAAAGGCCCAAGAGGAGCTGGGCAACAGGTTAACAGGTCAACAACAGGTTAATATTAAAATTAGATATGAGGAATAGGGTCTGGAATTCTATGCAGAGCAGGATGATTATCATTAGTAATAATGAAGGAAATATTTTAAAATATTTAGAAGAGAGGATTTGAGTATATTCATAGTAAAGACATATTTGAAATTTCAGGTGATGGGTAGGCTAATTACTCTGAGTTGATCACCACCCAATATATACACCAATCAAAACGTCACACTGCTCTCATCAATGAGTGCAGTTATTACATGCCAATCAAAAGCAGCAGGTCTGACATTTAAGACATTCGAGGATTTGTTCTCTCAAAAGGTCCTACCATTTTGGCTTAGCGTCTCTACAGTGGATAGGCAGAAATAGACAAGGAGCATGGCTACCAAGGGAGCGTGTGGAGATGACAGCGAAGACACAGCAGCAGCAGTGTTAGAGCAGGGCTGAACTCTAATAGCTGCTTGAAGTGGGAGTACACAAGAGGAGATTAAAAAACCTCAATCCAAACCCTTAAGGAGGAAGTGAAGGGGAAATGAAATCACACATGGGATAGTAGATTATAATAAACAAGGGCTATGAGTTATGGACCATTCCTCTATCATTTCTAGCCTTGGCACCACACCCTGCCCGTCTCCTAGGAGACAGCATGCAAACAAGTGATGCTACAAATGCAGAAAAATTAGGGAGAAGTTGAGA
The DNA here is from genome assembly GCF_903995435.1 of Acomys russatus. Classification (NCBI taxonomy): domain Eukaryota; kingdom Metazoa; phylum Chordata; class Mammalia; order Rodentia; family Muridae; genus Acomys; species Acomys russatus. The sequence goes on along the minus strand of NC_067157.1, from coordinate 43,410,911 downwards.
GCGGTGGTTTTCAACGTTCCTAAAGTTGTAACCTTTTTAATGGTTCCTCATGTTGTGGTGACTCCCATCCCACCAAGACCGCCCCGCCCCCAACTAGCCACAAAATTGTTTTTATTGCTACTTTGTAATTGTAATTTTGCTGTTGTTATGACTTGTAAATATTTTCCTGATGGACTTAGGCAACTCTAAGGGTTGTAAAACGGTCCTTCGATCCCAAAGGGGTTGTGACCCCTATGTTGAGAACCACGCATCTAGAGAGAGGTAGTGATGGACTATGTTGGTAATAAAGAAGGAGGAAGTGGGTATTGGTTTTGTGCTTCCAGTGAACTGAATTCAGAGTGATCATGCCCACCTCGGTGAAGTTGGAAGGTGCCAGGTGGGTTCTGAGTACAGAGAGCCAGAAATAAGTGAGAGAGCTGACACTGTTGCCACCAAATCCCAATGACCTGACCTTGTACTTTCCCCCACTGCCACTGGCTTCAGGAAGCCATTGTTCCCTTAGCCTCCTTCCTCTTTAATATGAGGGAAATTCAACCTCAAGTTTGGAAAGAGTTTAAGGGGCACATCTGTCCAATACTCTCACATCAGGTGGAACTTTACCGTTTGAGGTAGATACAGACTGGAAATCCCGTTTTGACACCTGTGGGTTTAGAGCCTACCAGTATTGCTCATCAGTGGACCACGTCTTTTCCCTCTCCTGTCATTTGATACTCTTTGCCAATTTCAACCCAACTCCGGCTTGCCAGTAAGTGAAAGAAATGACAATGCACTAGTTTCCTAGGAGTTTGAAATGTCTCATTTTGAGGTATGCTAGGTTGTGGGGCTGCATCCCAGTTCACATTTTCAGAGGTGATGAGAGTGCGAAGTCCTTTGAGAGGAGAAGAAAGCAAATAGTGGTTGTGAAGTTCTGAGCAAGTGACCTATTCTAGGATGGAATATGGGGAGACCAGACTGCTCCATTACATCTGCCCTTCTAGTAGTAAGGATTGCCTACGTCGCTAGATGAGTAATTTATTTCCAAGGCAAGTTGGCACCTGGGTGATTAAATTCCTAACACTATGAACTTGGACTGATTCCCTAAGCCAGAAAAGGATAGAGTCAGGGTTGAGTTCTTCGTGATGTCATTTGTACAGTGATTTCCCATTTTACTCATCATTGGGGTGGATGGCTTCAGTAACATGTGTGTAAGATCCCACATAGCTCTCAAGTGCTCTAAATCTTGGGGTTTAGAGTTGCAAACGTAAAAGTCATCCTCTTTGTTTCTTATTTCCAAGAAGCTGCTCAGCTTTCCTTTTGTTTCCGCAAGACAAATGGATGCTTCACTCTACAGCTGGGCCTCAGTGGCGACACTCAAGGGTCCTCTTGTCCACCGTCTTGTGTATTCATTCAGGGCTTGTCACACTAACCTGATCCTGTCACCCTGTGTCTCAGTCTAATTTGTTCTAATCCTGTCAAGTTTAGAGGCCCGTGGATGAGATTTCCCATTGGCAAGTTCAAGGCTGATTAATGAGCAATTTCAACAGGGAATGTGGAAGGAGAAAGAGGTGGTGGGAGGGGATGGATGGATGTTGCCTGCAGTAATTTACCACATCCAAACTGGGGGGGAAAAATTAACCTCTTGGGAAACACACAGTTATGTTGGACTTGAGGAGTGCATGCTAAAGGTACTGAGGTTCGAAGCTGCTTGGTGGCAAGAGGGTTCTTTTCAACCTTAAGCCGCCCTGCATAATTTCCATGCTGCTGGCTCAGAGTCACAGTGGGATATGATTATTTTCCTTCTAGGAAGGCATGCCCGGCTCAACACTGGAATCTCTTGCCTGCCTTGTGTCCAGAACGCCCCCTTCAAAGAATGTGCACAAAGACTGTGCTAATTGGAATTGAGTTCGAAAGCATGGCCGGTAGCCCAGAGCCTCGAAGAACAAAGTCAAAATGAAAGCTACTGTTTGTTGAACAGTTTTTACTGAGCATGCTATCAGGCAATGGGATGGAAACTTCAACAGTATTATCTATAAAGTATGTGTGTGTGTGTGTCTGTGTGTGTGTGTGTCTGTGTGCACACACACACACACATGTGTATGTTTAGGATCCCACAAAGGAAGGGGGTACTGGTTCCCCTGGAGCTGAAGGTACAGGTGGCTGTGAGCTGCCTGATATGTGAGCTGCAAACTGAAATCTGGTTTCCTTAATAGCACCAAGTGCTCCTATCTATTCAGCCATTGTTCCAGACTCAGATATTGTCTCTTAGTCCCATATTCACGTATATGATGAAGACATTGTCATCCCACGGTCCAGGCAATCAGCTGGAATCTGTAATTCTGTTTCTGCAAATTTCATATTTGACCTTGTTCTGACTACTCCATCCCTGAGGAATCTGGATTAAAAGTCTGTTTAGCGTAGTCCAATTAGTGGCACTAGAAATGCCCAGAAAAAAAATCATTGCCATAGCTACTGAAAAATTTTCTCCATTAAGGGTTAAATTACTTCCAGAAGACTATGGAGTTAGGAGTTAGCAGGTAGGGGACAGGACTCAGCACTATTTGATCTCACAGTGTGATCTCTCTCTTTCAGTCTTCTCTCATGAGCCTCCTGAGTAGAGCATCTCTGTGCTGTCAAATCACTTTCCAGTCATACTGATGTTCTGATATTTCATATCTCATCCTGACTGTTTCTATACAGAAGCAAAACATATGAGCACCTCCTTTATATGAACAGAAAAAAGTCGTCTATGATTATTTTTGAACATTTGTCATTAGTGTCTTTTTAACACAGGCATCAGTTTAATGTCAAGGCAGAGTCTTTATGTATTGGGCCCTTGATAGCAATGTGTTGAGATTATATACAGCGCGGCACCCGTTTTACTACAACAGGGCCTCATTCTCCCAGATATATCCATCAGCCATCCATCAGTGCACTGCACATCACTCACGTAAAGAACACATTTCCATCAGACCTTTCTCACTCTGCAGATGGCAATTACAACGTTAGGAACCAGAAGGCTATAAAACGAATAGCTGAGAAATGATTAACTTTTTAGACAGTTGTCAATTCTGCTCTTAAGAACCCATAGAGGTAGCAATATCATTCCTCTATGTATTCTCTGGGATATAGGCTAAAAGATGCGTTTGTGTGGGCTACTGTAACAAAGCCCCATAAACTGATGCTTCAAATAACTAATATTTTATGTTTCACAGTCCCACAGGCTGTAAGGTCAAGATCAGGAGGAGAGAGAGGCGAGTCCTTCAGAGACTGTGAAGGAGAGTCTGTTCCATGTCTTTGCTTCTGGTGGCTTGCTGGCTGTCTTTCCTAAAGTTTTACTCATTTTTTTTTTTTTTTTAAACTGGGACCTGGGAATTGTATATGCCAGGGATGTTTTGCCACTGGTCTTTGTCAGGTGCTCTCTTTTTATTTTCTGTCTTTTGAGTCACTCTCAATAGGTTGTCCAGGCTGGCTTTCACCTCAGATTATCCTGTGTCAGCCTCCTGAGTAGCTGGGACTACAAGCTTGTACCACCAGCTTCCTCTTTGCTGCCCACCACTGACTCTGCCTTTGAACACAGGGAAATTTCCTTATGTGCATGATTGTGTTCAAAATACCCTCTTTAAGGGAGACATCAGATCCATCCTCCATTGTGATGGCAACTTCAACACTATCTTTAAAGAATTGTGTGTGTGTGTGTGTGTGTGTGTGTGTGTGTGTGTGTGTGCTAGCGCGCGCCCACAGAAGCTCATGTCTATAATGGGCCCTTGGTACCAATATGAGATTATATTCAGCTCTACTACCATGAGGCCTCATTCTCGCAGACACACCCAATGACTGTGAACCAATTCTAGTTAACCACAACCGCAACAACCCCATTTCTCAACACAATTACACTGGAAGGTATTGGCATGGGGTGGAGGGTGGGAGGGGGGTTGAGAAATTCATCACAGAGGTTTGGGGACAGTCACAATTTGAACTCTATCGGACTTTGTGGATAGCAGATGAGCTGGTGCTTCGGGGAAGAGACCAGCATTGCCACACACTCCCCTTGGCAGCTGGAAGGCACTTTAACAACCTGGGTTCTGTGTGATGGAGCTGTGCTGGACACATGTGCAAACTGCCACAGAAGGTAGGAAGTGCTGTTGCAGAGAAGCTCAGTCTGGTGCTGAGTGCTAGGGACTGAGCTCTGAGATCTTCCTGGGGCCACTTTGAGGTGTTTAGGAAGAAACCTGCTGCTCCTGACATTTAGGGCTTTGCGATTCTTATTTAGGGATAGGCACGCGGTACATACAGTGGGGGAAATGTAAATGTGTTCAGTGAGAAAGCACATCTTCAGATATATTGGTTTTATGTCTCTGTAATTTAAGTGCAATCTCATAGGCATTGATATGCAGTAGCAAAGAAAAGGGGTTTATAACACTCAGCTAATGGGCTTTTTATACCAAACAGTATATATATATATATATATATATATATATATATATATATATATATATATATATATATATATATATATGCTTAACTTCTTCTATTGTAAGTCAACAGACCCTTGGTGTTTGATTCAATGGAATCTGGACTAAATTGGCAATAACCACACCACCCACAGCAAAGCTTACTCTGTGCTTTATCTTCAAGGATCAGTTATGGGCTTGCCTAGCATGAGGGATCCTGGAACACATAGAATAGCTAGGCAAATGCAATAGTCAGTCAGTCAGTCTGCCTCTCTGTCTGTCCATCTGTCTTCCTTCCTCCCTCTCTCTCCCTCCTTCCCTTCATTCTCTCTTTCTTTCTCTCTTTCTTTCTTTCTTTCTTTCTTTCTTTCTTTCTTTCTTTCTTTCTTTCTTTCTTTCTTTCTGGCAAGACATCACTCTGCAGCCAAAGCTAGCCTGAAACTTATTCTTTAGTCCAGGATAGCTTTGAACTTATTGTAATCCTCCTGCCTTAGACTCCTAAATGCTGTGATTATAGGCATGAGATATAACACTTAGCTATTAGTTTTTAATTAATCCCCAAAGTTTGCCATTACCTTTGAAAATTTTTACTATGTGATGGCAGTCATTGAGAAAGTGTAAAAGTGTAATGAACTCAGGACATAAAGAAAACAGAATCAAAAAGAAAAAAGAAAAGAAAAGAAAACAAAATCAGGTATTGTATAACTAGATGGAAATCAGTATCTCCGTCATTCTGTTTTATGCTGGAAATGTAACTTTCACATCTTGTCCTAACTGTGGCATACGAGCCATCTCTTTATTAATGCTGTCTACATTTGTTTGTGCTTGTTTGCATGTGCATGGGATGTGTGTGTGCACATGTGCCCATATTTTGCACTGGTGTGCATGCATGTGTGTGTCTATGCATGTAGAGGCCTGATGGTGACTTCAGTTGTCTTCCCAGACTCTCCCCACTTTTATTCATTGAGGCAAGGTCTCTCAGTGAACCTGGAACTCAGTGACTCCAGTTGGTCTTGCCAGCTGTCTTGCCACAGGAGTCCCTGCCTTTGTCTCTAGGGTGTTGGGATTACAGGTGGCCTCCAACTCTGTTGGTTCTTACGTGGGTTCTGGGTTCCAGATTTAAATCCTCATGCTAGCATGGCAAGCACTTCACCCCCCGAGCTATCTCACAGACTGACACTTTGACCTTTGATGCTCCGAGTCCTTTCTCTTGTTCCTGTTCTCTTCATGATGCATTCTGGGCATCCTAATTTCTCCCTAATTGCTGAGAGAATGTTCTGGAAGGAGAGGTGCTAGGTGATGAACCCTCATTTTCTGTTACTGTGATGGAGACTTCTAACAGCTGAGAAGTTTAATGCTCCTTCCTGGTGGGGGCACTTCCCATGACAGCCTTCTTAAAGTGACTGAGTTTCCAGAGAGTCCTTCACTCCTCTCCCCGTCCCGTGAGAAACTGAGGAGCGGTGATGTCCTCCTTGTGCCTTAGGGCTGGAAAGGCACAGAGGGAGAATGCCTGGAGGGCATCTTAGCAGCTGTGGAGTGTAGATGAAGGATGTAGGACATTTGAGGATTCTGGTTATTCATAGATATCTGAGGAAGGAGAGCACTAGAAACACTTGTCGTTGGTTGTGGATAAACTATCAGCTTGTGACTCCAACTCATTGCCTGTCTCTCAGCCCATTTGTCCCTTGCTCCTTAAGCTTGACGTAACCAAACTGAAAGTCTTGGACTGTCCTTTGCTTTGGGCAGTCATCCCATAATACTTCTCCAGCAGTGTCATCTGCTTCCAAATGCAAGCGATGTCTCATCTACTTAGTTTCCCAAGTTAGAAACTTCACTGGCATTTACTCTACTTGTTCCATGACTACTGACAGCCATTGCTAGAGTGCCCTGGTCTTTTTGAATGTTTTCACACTCCATCCTGTCTCCCATTAGGCTCACTTCTGCCTATGCCAGACCTTCGTAGCAACACATCAGCCTCTGAGCTGACTTTGCCAGGAGCAGCGTTGACCTTGCTTCCCACTAACCTTTGCTCTCATATTACCAAATACATCACCGAAGAGGCATTATCTTTTGGTGTAAAATTCCAAGTCTTTCGCTGTGTATGGTGTGGAGTTCAAGTTCAGCTGAGCAAAGAGAGCTTTTCCCTTTTAGCCTCAGCCTTCCTTTTAAGCCTGACTGCCCGTGTTTGAGGCTTTCTTTTAAAATAAACCTGGTGCTTTCACATACGTATGAGGTTTTCCCAGCTGCAATTCCATCCTTCTCTTTGGAAAAAAAATGCCAGTCTATGTCCGTAGGCTATTCTGAAACTACCATTTATTGGCTAAAACAGCAAAGATTTGTCTAAGTGCGCCTGCTATGATTGTTTCCTTCCCCTAGGTGCACATGGCATGGTGTGGAGCCTTTGTTTTTGGCTAATAACAGAATAAGATGGAATTCTTCACTAGCCTTCCTTCCTAGGTATCTTTCTTTGGGGACAATGATTGTGAATTATTCTATTTTCTTATAACTTCTCAGACACATGATAGGAATAACGCCTGATGACTGACTGGCTGACTGAGTGAAGTTCAGTCTACCACTTCTTTGACATTAGTGGCTATTTTCCTTGGGCCCGCTCCCTGCAGATTCCAGAGTAAACTAGGGAAACTTTCCATGTATCTGTCATGTAAAGCTACACGCTATTGGCACAGAAAGAGACAATTGGAACAATGGAACAGGGATCCTAGGAAGAGGCAACCACAATCTGGAGTAATGTGATTTCTTCTTTTTCAGTCCATGGGGAAAGGATTTGTTTTACAATAAATGGTACGTGGGTTGTTGGCCATTAAGGTGGGAAAAATGAATCTGAATGCCCCTTTCTGACTATACACATTATCTAATTCCAAGTGAGTTCAATATTTAAATGTACAAAGAATAATTATTAGCATGAAACTCTAAGAGACCATAGGAAATTATCTTTATGATCACAGGATCAAAACCAATTTACTACCTAAGAGATAAAGGCAAGAAGTCCTAAAGAAAAAAAAAAAACTTGACAAATGACATGTTAAATTTCAGAAAGTCTGTTCCTGAAATGATAGCACAAAGAAAGCAATTGACAGATGATAAACTTGGGAAAGATAAAACATTACAACTAGAATTCTAATACACTATTTAGGACATACTCTCTCTCTCTCTCTCTCTCTCTCTCTCTCTCTCTCTCTCTCTCTCTTGCTGTTTCTATCTCTCTGTCTCTCTCTCTTCTTCTCTGGTGTACCCCTCCCATGTAATCAACTTCTTCATATCATATCTGTTGTGGAGCATATTCCATATTTCATCAATTTTAAATATGAAATATGCACCGTAACAGATATGATATGGAGAAATTTATTATAGCAATAGGGGTACCCCAGAGAGAAAGAAAGACAGGAAGAGAGATAGGGACAGGTAAGAAGGCAAGAGGCAAGAGAGAGGGGTGGGGGAGGAGAGAGAGAGAGAGAGAGAGAGAGAGAGAGAGAGAGAGAGAGAGAGAGAGAGAGAGAGAGAGAGAGAGAGAGAGAGAGAGAGAGAGAGAGAGAGAGAGAGAGAGAGAGAGAGAAGAGATGGGTTTGTCTTTTTATATACTCCTGGGCAGGGCCACGCCTCGGGGCAGGTAGGAAATGACATCATAGGTTGCTAGGCAGACTGAGGCACTATCAGTATATTCAAAGTTCATAACCAGTTACACCTAGTTTAAGTCAAGGGACATCACAGTTTTCATCACATAAGGAACTTTTCCCAGTTGTAATGAGCATCTCTTTATTTAACAAAGACAGTTTTTAACTTGCCTTCCCTCGACATGAATGGAGGGTGCTATTATTGACATTGATGGTTTTTGCCTTTATTTGGGTTCTACTGAGATTAATTGTAGCCCGCCCCACACCTTCACCCGGCAGCGTTTATGTTAACCTAAGCTACTCAGCTGCCATTAGTAGCGCGTGCTATTAGCCTTTACGTCCCTCCGTGCCTACTCATGCTGAACTCATGTGTAATAACGATGAGGTAGACGATTAAGAGAAATTCATCTTACACAGTGCCACTGAAAAACACCTCTAAGGTTTCTCCCAGTGGCATAAAATGCTCTAAAAGTTATAACGGGAGAACATCTAATCTCTTCGAATGGGCTCTCATTGTCGGCAGCTTCACTTTCAACACCAATCTTTGGGAAGTAATGTACTCTCATCCAAGTTTCAAACTGTACTTACTACCTGAGAGGTGATTTTTTTTTGAGGTGATATCGAACTGAGCGTTTGCTCTTTCTGATTTACATCTTCTGAGGTCGGGGGAAGACCAGGGTATCCGTGACCCAGCAAGTCAACCTTCACAATCTGTAGTCTGCTGATTGTCATGTGGTTGCAAGGCTTTCCTGGGAAAAGCTACTGAAGAATCCTGTCAGTGTGTCAAAGCCAATGCCCCTGCACCGTGCCTTGAATATTGTTCTAGATTAAAAAAAAATTAAATTATATAGACTCAAAAAATTCAAGAACTATGGAACAGATAGACTTACAGTTCGTTGCTTATTGGCTATGTTTCTGAAACAAACAGCTCTACCAATTCTTTTCTCTATTCATTGACTCAAAAGGCAGGACAGTAGAAGAGCCGTCGGATTAAGAACTGGACCCCACCAATTACGTCCTTTGTCAGACACCTGCTTGCTTTCCTTTACCTTCCTGTTTTAGCTAGAGCTACTCTTTCCTCCCCGTCACAGTATGAGAGAAAGGCAGGAAGGACAAGGAACAACAATTTAGTTGGAGGTCAACGAGGACCCCTGCTCATGGCTGCCTCTCCTCTCATCGGTGACTGCGGATAATAGGAAATCAGGCCAAACCCACTGTTGTCATCAAGGAACAAAACCTGGTGAGGCAACACCTGCATCTTACTCCCTTTTCCCTTTGAAGAAAAATAATTACCACGTTTAAGGGACGCACTTCAGGGCAAACAACTTTGTCTGAGCTCATCAGTGTGGACAGTGGGGTGTAGCCTAGCAGAGCGGGTTACCCATGAGCTCCTCTCTCATGCCCCTGTGTCACTCTGTCCTATGATCTCTTCCCCACAAACCAGGGATAAGCAAGATTACATCATCTAGTCCATATACTAAGGTGACCTGTGGCTTCTGGTGCTTGTATGGAAGGCCTGAGAGTTCTTGTGAAGAAAGGGAGGCAGCGACGGTGAATGAAAAAGCACCTGCAGACTCCCTGGATCCCAAGCCTGCACTCCCACTAGATCCCTATCTGTTTTCCCAGCAGGATGCAAGCAAATCTGTCTAGCAGCACACAGTTAGTCAGTTGGTCCTGGAGGATGCCAGGCTGCAGGAAATGAGTCAAGACCGCTATGATAAGATTAACAGAAGGGTTGTGCTCCCGTACAAAACACACACAGGCAGGTAGTAGCGACAGTCCACCTTACCTCAGGGCGAGGCAGCTTTATGAATAAAGAATAAAGGATTTTCTGAGAGGCAAAGGTGAGGGAGGGACAGAAAAAAAAGGTGAGGGATAAGGTTGCATGAGGGTCAAAGCTAGGAGCTAACAGCTCCCACCTCCTCTAAAGAGGGACATTTTCAGTTGAAAATTGGTGCCCAACACCTGAAAACATTAGACCATTAGGAAATAGGATTTTAATAATAATAATAATTATTATTATTATTATTACTATTATTATTATATTTACTGACAGAACATAATCACTATGGTAGGTAGTAAGTCCTTAACCTGCCCAGAGAAAAAAATGCTAATGCTTGTCACCATCTACAAAAATGCTAATGCTTGTCACCATCTACAAAGTACTTCGAGGTTTTGAGCTTCAACGGGGATCAGCATCAGGTGTGTGTGTGTGTGTGTGTGTGTGTGTGTGTGTGTAAGACTACATTTTTAAAGGAGGTATTTGGTTAGCAACTCATCATAATTTATCTTTTCATTCATTAAGGAAACAATAATCGAGTTTGCTTATCTTATAAATTTGATAATAGATTAGCGACATATACTTTGTCTATACCGTAAAAAGTGAAAGACAGTGACGTTCTCTTCAGCTGAAAGTACATATGCGCTATAAAGTGAAAAAACTCATCTCATAGGGACCTACCTCAGGTGAAGAGCTACAGGCAACCCATGGCTGCTGACAGAGGAGGAAGCAGGTTTCCGCAGGGATGCACTTCCTGAGCGCTTACGGAATCCCAAGTGGTAGACGCTAAATGTGTGTACATATAAGCATACTGAAAGAACACAGTAGGGTGTATATGTGTGTGCATATAAAACGCGTGTATGTGTGTATATGTATATAACAGTAATGAAAAAGAGGATTTCTTGAAAATGAAGGGGATCATGGGAAGACTCAGAGGGAGAAGAGGGAGGGAATAAATGATACAAACTGTCCTCATGTATTAAATTCTAAAAAAATTAAAACAAAAACCAACCAATGCCCCACCTCCAGCAAGGAAAAAAAAAAAAAAAACAGGGAGAAAGAATTCATATATAGAACTATTTAGCAAGCAAACAATAGCCTCAGTAAAATAAGTAAGTATTGACAATTATAGAAACTTAATGGCTAGGGGTCACTTAATATATATATTTTTGCACCTCAGCAGCAATGGATTATGAAGGAACATTAGTGAATCCTAAAGTACCAAATAAAGCATCCAGTTAGTTGATAAGTATGTCCTGTCTAGCTTGATTTAATCATTTCCTGATGTATACTTATAGAAAAATCATGATATACAACACACACACACATATATAATTTTTATTTGTCAACTATATGTTAATGGTATTTATGTGTTTATTCTGCTGTATAATAATTACATATGTTTATTCTTAAGTGAAAATCATTAATAAGTTCACAATACCTTAAAAGCCATTAAAAGGTATTATTAAAGACCTTAGCCAAATGTGTGCGTGAGTGAGCGTGTGTGAGTGTGTGTGTGTGTGTGTGTGTGTGTGTGTGTGTGTATCTACTGATATGAAATGAAAAGTACTTAGCCACTCAAAGATGTATAATTGTGCATAGAGCCTTTGACAGCATGATTTAGTTTGGGGCAATTCATCTTTATCTGTATTACTTTTGAGGAAAATGACTGTTTTATTTTCTTGTGTTGCCAAACACTGGTTTTGGAGGACAATGACCATGGCTCCACTGCACCCCCTTGTGTTAGGTGCTTGCTTCACAATTTTGAAAGTCTCAATTCTATCTTCATTTCTATTTGAAGGATTGCGCTGACTGTTATCCCCCAAGATTCCTAGGAAACATGGATCTATGGCTTATGAACTTCTACCATCAATCCAATGTCAGACCATTCATGAAGCTCCACAGCGGGTTTAAAGGCACTGAGCAATTACTAAACCACTATAAGTGAAGTATCATACGGCATTCACCTCCCCCCTCCTCCTGAAATCATAAGTCATATTATCTCACTCTCTGGAAATAAGAAAATGCAGTCTAGTCAGAACCATGCAATACAAGTTCATGACATTTTTTTGGTACATGAGAATTTTTTATTAGTTATGATTTTCTACTTCCTGTGGGCTTGAGTGTATTTAAATTTTAAATAATTTAAATTTATTATCTGAAAATTTTATACTCTTAGATAATACATTTTGTTCATCTCCATTTACCATAACATGGATCCAAGTTTCCTGGCAACTCCTGACCCTACCTCCTCCCAGCTTCACGTCCAAACAGTTTTTCTTGTAGACATCAAGCCAGCCTACAAATGCCACCAACCGAGTAAAGCATGTTCATCTTCATTCTGATGTGGCATTCCACATTATAGACTATTTTGTTGCTTTGGATTTGTTGTTCCCAGTAGTGATATTATCCAGTTTATGATTTGATTTTTCTTCTGTTCTCATGGCCCCAGATGGACCACAAATACAATACAAATACAGTCGTTGGCATATGACACAGCACGTTACAGAAGTTTATATATTACTTAGTCATTTGCAACTCAAAATGCTTTCCCCAAGAGAAAATATTTAATAAATTATGATTAGTTTCCAAGAGTACTCTCTCAAATCAGTTTAACCAGTTTTGAAAAGTCTACCAGAAGTGCCATCTCTATTATATTTGCCCACCATTTCTCAAACTGTTTGGCCAAATAGATATTTACTCTCACGGCATCCAGAAGCCAGCCTTCCCTCCTTCAGCAGCCGGAGATGGCTCCTGGCTATGAGTGGAGGGCTGCAAGTGGACTGTGACCAGGCACGCATTTCTTGGAGGCAAGCCAGAGGTAAAGAAAAAAAGGAAGAATTTATGACTTCTCTCCTAAGCACTGCCCATGTCCCTGTGAAGACCCCTTAGCAGTAGATGACTTTTAATTTAAGAGCACAGAAGCACTTTAATTGAAAGACACTATGGCTTCAGGGATTCTCTCGAGATGTGTGGCCACAAGGGACTATGGTAATGAGAAAGTGCTCTCTCTCTCTCTCTCTCTCTCTCTCTCTCTCTCTCTCTCTCTCTCTCTCTCTCTCTTTCCCTCCCCCATCTGTCTCTCTCCCCCTGCCTCTTTCCCTTCCTTCCCATCTTTTTCCCTCCCTCTTCCCTTCCTTTCCCTCCCCCTCCCTCTCTGACCACAAGACACTTATTAGTTCCAGTGTTGGAATAGATATTCTGCCAGGTTCTAGGGATACAGAAGACATGAAGATAATAAGAAATAGTCCCTGCCTGTGGAGTTCCCTTCTATAGGTCATAACTATATTAACAGGTTAATCTGAACTGCATCAAGCAGCAGGTTATACTAAACAGCTTCAAGGGGCTTAAAATACATCCAGAGATAGATAATAAACTCAGTCAGAACTTAAGTCAGAATGAAGACCACATTTCATATGCTACAAAAGAAGCTAGAAGCAAGAGGTAAACTCTATACATCACTCCTTGACTACAGAAGTCTTGATTTTTCATATCTCCACTCACATCTCTCATAACAAAATTGCAACATGGAAGACAGTTGGAATGCATTCTGCTGTGGGAAATATATACATTCAGGACAGAGACAGACTTTTAATTACATCCTGCTAGCTTGTCCAAAGTTCTCTAAAAGGTGAACTGTACAGATGATGGAAGCATACAAGGACTGCAGGTGAGGGAGAGGGCTGAGAACAGACACTGAGTGAAATGGGGAACTTGGCCGTAAAAGGCAGAGAAACAGTCTTAGCTGAGTGAGGAAGAGTGGCTGAGTCCGAAGTCCAGCATCACGGTACATTCTATTCTATTCTATTCTATTCTATTCTATTCTATTCTATTCTATTCTATTCTATTCTATTCTTAGAATGCTTCTATCTGGACGATGACTTCCAGGCAACAGGGATTAGAGTGTGGAGTCTGATGACGTGTGTGTGTGTGTGTGTGTGTGTGTGTGTGTGTGTGTGTGTGTGTGTGTGTGTGTTCTAAAGCAATGCCCAGGTCCTCTGGCCAGAAGAAGCTAAAATCATTTGTGCATAAGAACTTCTGACCAGGATTTTAGCTCTTAGATATGGGTAAATTGGCAAGGGATACAGGACTTGTGAGGAAACCCACAAACAATATTGAATAACAAGTTTTGTTTGTTTGTTTTGTTTGGGTCTTATAATAATAATAATAATAATAATAATAATAATAATAATAATAATAATAATAAAGGTCTACTTTATTTTTTTGTGTCTAAACATTTGCCATGCATGTATGTGCCTAGTGTTCATGAGAGGCCAGAAGGGGGCGCATGATCACATGGAACTGGGATTCTCTAGGTGGGTGCTGCAACTGGAACTCCAGTCCTGTGCAAGAGCAGCTAGCACGCTTAGATGAGGAGGCATCTCTTCAGCCCCTAAACTCCACGAGTTTTGAGAGAATGGAAAAAGACTCACTGTGAATGTCCTTACAACTTACAAGAGCATCCGTGTCGGGGCAGGGGAGGGAGAAGATGGAAAACACAGAACAAACCCTTTGATACTGTGAATGAAGTTTGTTTGGTGGGAAACCATCCTCAGAGGCTCTCCTGTTCAGTGCTTGATCCTGGGCTAGCAGCGTGCTTTGAGGAGTGTGTGTGTGTCGGGGGGTTCCCCATACTTTCAGAGGTGATCAGGAGGCCTAATGGGAGCAAGTAGGTACCCAGGGGGATGCCTTTGAAGGTTATAGCTGGTTCTCCATTATTTCCTTCCTCCTAGTGGTCCATCAGTTATGGATGAGAAACTCCTTTTACACAGCCTCTGAGGCCATGATATTCTGTCTAAACATATGGCCAAGCAACCACCAACAGAGTCCTCCAAAACCAGGAGTAGAAATCAGTCCTTCCTCCCAGTTTCAGTGAGCGCTAACTAGTGCAAGCCTTTAGGAACGGACGAAAAAAAAAAAAAAAGGACAGTATTAATAATGATATATTTTAAAAACAGGTAAGTTGGAAGATAAAAGCAAAAGTTATCTTCTTGAAAGGATAATTAAAACAAATTTAAAGGGTGGAAGATACGGAAGAAGTAAGAAGATTATAGTGCTGTACATCAAAGTTGCTCATATAGCTAACTAATAAGACTTTCAGAAAACTAAATAAAGCAAAGAGAATTATGCATTATCTATGAAAGAAAAAATTTTTAAGAATTTATGAGTGTGAGTTAAGAGATTGAAAGGGCCCACCATGTGCCCAGCACAGTTAATAAAAAGTCCATCTCGGCAGCCACTGTAAAGTCTCAGGACTCACAGACTACTTTGTAAAACTTTTGCGAGAAGAAGGAGCCCCCCCCCCCCCACACACACACAAGAACTGGGCAACAGAAGGATAGAAGCCCAAAGAACGCAACGCAAGGCTCTTAATGATTCCCAGAGAAGGCTGACTGCCACCGAGAATATAATATTGATCACCAACAAAGTCACACTCAGAAAAAAAAAGTTGTGAACGTTTGGCCCACTGCCATTGTTTTCAGCCACCATAGCAGTGGCTCTCACGCTGGCTGGTGCTGTGACCCTTTAAAACAGTTCCTCATATTGTGGAGACCCTCCCAAACATAAAATTATTTCATTGCTACTTCATAACTGTAATTTGTCTACTGTTATGAATCATAATGTAAATATGTGATATGCAGGTTATCTGACATGTGACCCCAGTGACAAGGAGTCTCAACCCACAGGTTGAGAATCACTACACTAGACATCATGTTCGACCAAGGCAAGGGGATAGTTCAAGTAAGAGAAAGGTAAGGGCTCCGGCAATCAAACTTGACACAGGAGAGATGAGAGGGGAAGAGAGTCCCAGAATGGTAGCGATGGAAGTTTCCAGAACAAATATTGTAGATCTGAGCAAGAGAGTGCAGGGTTCAAAGGAATGTTTCTAAGGACAGAGGGGAAATTATTTATTTGATGATTTGACAGTATCAGGAAGAATTTCTATTGCTCTTTTGAAAAAAAAATTAGGACCTAATTTTTGATGTGCCTAAGAAAACATGGAAAAAGACTAGTCATTATTTCAACCCAGAGAAGCCGCGCTGGGTGAGAAAAGACACGAGATCATAGTGTACCGCAGGGGCACTTGTAAACAGCAGTTACTTTATCACTAACATGCAGCATTACAATGTTGCTCTGAATAAAAATGGTTATTAAACATGATCAGAAAGAGGAAAGACCTGCGTGTGTGTGTGTGTGTGTGTGTGTGTGTGTGTGTGTGCGTGTGCGTGCTTGTGTGTCTCTTTGGAAGCTGCTGACCTGTACTTCCTGTCTACTCAGATAACTAATCTTATTCCTTCTTAAGTCTCTGATGGGGCTGAAGACCAGATAGTTTAGTTTTACAATTAAGCTTAGTTGTTAGGGGTTAAGATGTTTTTAGATCTAGATAGATGTTTTTAGGTTGGTGGAGATGAGATATGATAGATATTCATTTAAATTCAGAATTTTAGGCTCACCAAGATAGGAAAGATGTTTTCTCTCCAAGGTTGCCAAATACAAATAGCCAAAACATTATGAATGTAACATTTATGTAATTCCTGATTGTTTCTGGGTTCTTCTTGCTGCAGGTAGTTTATTTTATATATATATATATATAAAATATAAATGTATATGTAAAAAAGAAAAATAATAAAAACATTAAGAAAAGAATGAAAAAAGAGTGTCAAGTTAGGAACAAAGTGGGATGAGGGCAGCCAATATTTGTTTAAATCGAGTTTTTCATGCTACAGTCTTTTGAAAGACTACAATACTGCTTCATTAAATATATATATATAAAAAAACTAAATGAAGAAAACCATATTAGCAAAGGAGAAACCGCTAACGGTTCGAAAGAAAAGGCAATGAAATCACAATGGTTCTATGAATGCTAATGAACTAAAGGAACGCAGGTACACAAAAATGGTTTGTTTTAAAGTAAGTAATATTTTAGGTGTATAGTTTGGAGTTGCCACTCTGAAACCACTTGCCACTGTGAGCAATAGGATCCCATGATGCGCTTTATCAAATGATGGCAAAAGAATCAGATCATGTTTGCATTTTACTTAATAGTTCATCGTCTAAAACCTTCATGTTAGAAATTTAAAATATTTGGACAAAATATTCTTTGTCTCACTGTCAATTTTTATTAAAGTAAAAAAAAAATCTAAAAGTTCTCTAGCAAACATGATATTATAACAGAAGAAAATAATTACAATGTATGAAATGTAGACTTTTTTATGTTATTGTGTTTTGCTGAGACTGTTCATTTTAAGCGGTCTGCCCACAATATCTAAGACCTCTCTCCCACTTCACTTTATTTTGCTTTCTGCAGTGCTGAAGACTGATCCCAGGGCTTACTGCATACTGGGTAAGTGCTCTACTGCCATGCTGCACCTCGAGCCCAGTCCCTTTCACTGTAGAGATAGAAAAAAAACCATAATGGTTGATCTTGGTTGTCAACTTGACTAGATCTAGAATCAACTAAAATGCAAGCTGGGCACAGCTGCGAGGGATTTTCTTGATCAGATTATTTGAAACAGGAAGACCCATGCTGAATGAGGATGGCACCTTGAGGTTGCAGCCCAGATGAAAGGACATGGAGGAAGGAAGCTTTGCGTTTTGCCTGCTTGTCTTCACTCTTGTTGGGGAGTTCATCTCTCCTGCTGCTGCTGCTGCTGCTACTGCTGCTGCAGTCCTTCATTAATAGTAGAAACAGCATCTTTAGCCTTCCAGTAGACCGTGGACAACCAGGTCTCAGGATCATCCAGACCTTCAGAGCCCAACTGTGACTGCCGAGACATCCTGCCGCATGGATGGAACATCTACCAAGTTTTCAGCCTCTCAGTGTAAGGCTCCCATTGTAGAAATACCCAGACTGCATCATGCAGGCCATTCTAATAACCCCTTTTTAATATGTCCATCCTATCTTTTCCATTAGAGAACCACCACCTAAGACAAAAGGAGGCATAGAAAGTGGACAGTCAAAGGCTACAGGCCAGGTGGAGACTGAAACCCTGTGGTTGCTAGCTGGAAGCAGAGTAGCATCACTACCCTGCAATCTCGAGGAGAAATCTGCCTGCTGTGGCTTCTGACAGACTTGGAAGCTTCAGACACTTCAGCCCAGGTTGACAGCAATCCCAATCCTCTACAGGTGAAGCAAAAATATCCTTCCCCCATCTGGAGCCCAAGTCTCATGAGAGATGGAGAGTTAATTTTGGATCAGGAAGAAAATAAGGAGATGTGAAAATCTTGAGAAATGTTTAGGAGGCTGAGAAACTCCTAAAGCTGGAGTTTTCAAATAAAAATTATTGTGTTAAAAATGCACAGATGTGAGACTAAAGCATTACACAAGAAACTCCCCAACCCTCTCCACCAGTGACCTGTGAGCTGCATCCAGGTGTCTATCTAGACATTAACTTATTATTATTATTATTATTATTATTATTATTATTATTATTATTATTTTAAATTTAATTTATTCAGATTACAACTCAATTGTTATCCCATCACTTGTATCCTCCTAGACATTAACTGTTAAGTTTTATCACTGATAAGATAGCCATACATGGTTTTGAATGTTTAGGCAATTTACAGAAAAAGAGCTAGAGATCACCTATATCCTGCCTCATGATGGCAATCACCATGGACACACAAGATAGACAGCCCAGCCTTTTCTAACCAATTACTTTGCTTCTAAACCAGAATCATAAACATCTACTTAATTTCTGCTTTTGTTATATGACATAGATTTTTGCCTATATTACTGATTTTTTAAAACACGATGCTAATTTTATCTAAAAAATTTGAAGAAGGTTCTGAGTTTTCTGAACATTATGGTTCACACATACACAGATAGTCCATACAACTTTAAAAGAAACAGTTGACTTAGGAATACTTAAAACTTCAAAAATCATGCATGCTTCAGATCCCTAACCTCAAGCAAAATGTGTTTAGTTCCATATAAATTACTTATGCAAATATAACCAGGTGTTATTGAGATGTTCATGACTTGAAAACCTTGTTTCATTTAAACAAGAAGATAGTGTCTTTATTGTCTTGCAGTTCATGACCTGCCCCCCCCCACCCCCTGCCCCTCTCCCTATGCTCAATGGTTGTCCTGGGTGTGTCTCCACTGTTCTCAGATGCCCTTCTTAAGGAAGGGACTGGCATGCTCTCTACCCCCCAAAGTCATACAATTCCTATTCTCCTGGCCACGGTGTTCCCATTCCTCTGGGGTCAAGGGTCAGGCTTCCAAGGATGTGCTCGCTAAGATGAAACTCAGCATGCCAAAGTTTCTGAAGGTTTCCCTGTGAACAACACTCCTGAATGTGGGGAGTAGGGGGAGGCAGAATCTACAGAGGGAGAAACTGAGCTGTGGATAAGTCGCGATGGAATCGCCAGCCACACTCTAGGGACTCTTCAAGGTGGCATGACCCACAAGGTGGGATGTCACTAGTTGAGTCAGTGGCTTGGACCTTCAGTATTCTTATTTCATCATTTGAGGCAGCTGCCTGGATGTGGTGGTGTCCTCCCCTGGAATAGAGGCTCTTCAGCAGGGGTGATGACTTACAAGATTTGATGACTGAAGGCCTGGTGTGAGCAGCTCTATTACAGCTGAATTATAAGCTCTTCATTCCTGAAGGGGATGGTGGGTAGGTTGTCGCACTGTTTTTCTTCCTCCTTTCCCTGGTTGAAATCTGGCCACATTTCAATCTTACCTTTTCCCTTATAAATTTAATGGTCAGAAAAGGGGCCTGGGGAGACCTGGTGGCACTCAGAGGAAGGATAGCAAGTTACCAAGAAGAGACTCGATATTCTAAGAGCATATATAGGGGGAGGAGCTCTCCCTCAATCACAGACATAGGGGAGGAGAGAAGGTGGGAAGTGGGAGGGAGGGAAGAATGGGAGGAAACAGGGGAAGGGCTAACAATCGAGATGTAATATGAATAAATTAATAAAATTAATTAAAAAATAAATGTAATGGTCATCTTGTCTTTAAAAAAAACCTCAGCAGTCCCCTTAGTCTATGCTTGGTTGCCCCCATGTTTGGAGATAATGGTGAGGTAGTTCACCATGGTGAGAGACAAGTGGCAGAGCACCTGGGAAGTGAAGAGAAGGAGAAACAGACCGAGGTCCCAATGTCACCTTTTAGGGACCAGTGACTAGACTTCATTTCCTAGGCCCCAGCTCCTGGAGATGCCATCATGTCCCAGCAGCAAGACATGTTACCAGCAAGAGTTCAACCTATCGCCTTTAGGGGACAGATGGAACCACAGCTCTAGTCCCATTTCTTGTTAGATTCTTCCTGCATCCCTATCCCGCATCCTTTAACCACGCCATAACTAAAGCCTTCCCTTTTCTCCGCTCATTCCTCCAGGCGCCCTTCTCTCTGCCACACGCAAGGGATAGTGGCTGGAAGCTCTTTGCTATAGACATGTCTGGGTAAATCACCTTGACCAGTGCTCACTTTGTCTCCTCCTATTTTTCCACTAGGTTTATTGAAAGCTGTATCGTGCTGTCACTGGGTGTTTATCTCACCAGCTTCCTGGCTATGGACAAAAGCAGCCTTCACTACGCAACTTTAAATCTATCCATGTGGGTCATTCCATTTTCCTAGAGGAGACACGTCTGTACTTTTCACAAGATGAACACCACCACAGATCTTCGTTATGTGATCTCTAAATTGCTGGGTCTGAGGGGCCATGCACTGGCTCTTTTACATGTCTGCGTTAGAAAGCAGGATGCGTACAACTCATTTCTTAAACGATCATAACTCAGCCATAGAGGACAAGTTCTTGACAAAAGCGGTTTGTTTTTAGAATTGATGAAAAAGGGGCTCCCACTTTTCAACCTTTGCAAATAGTCCCATCTCCATGATAAAAGCCACCTAGTTAGCCAATGCACCTTTCCTGGGAGCTTCTTACAGATGAGCAAAGTCCCCTCAGCCTTCTGCGTTACACTTCTTTGTTATATGGCAGAAAGCCTAGCAGCTAAATGAAACCAACAACCAGGCGGGGAAAAGCAGAGGTCCACAGTAACTGCTCAGCCAATCAGGGAAGGGTAAGTAGTATGCACTTGCTGAGGAGATGAAAAAAGGGGCACACACAGCTAAAGACACAGGTTCCGGGTATCTGTGCTCACAGGACCCTGCCAAGCCACACGGCTGCTCTGTCTTCTTGTCATCGTTGTCCACATGACTCTCCATTCCTGCCACCAAGCTCTGAGGAAAAGGTTCTCATGACATGCTAATTTGAGGACACCACAGGAAGAAATGAGACTCAAAGGTAAAGGACTTTTGTGGCCAGGCAGAGCACCCAGGACACTTAGAACCTGCTCAACCCTTCTGTAATCCAGTTGTAAAATGCTTTTCTTTGAAGCCTGTAAGATTTAAATCTCCAATCCATTTTCAGATTTATTTTTAATAACTTCAAATAAATTCTTAATTTCTAATTAAGAATTTAAATTAGGAATTCTCATTCAAATTTAAACATTTGATATGTTAAGATACAGGAGATGCTGGCCTACTGTCATTTAGCTTTACAGGACTTGGAATGTACACGAAATTATATTATTTTATCTATACTTTACTGGAAACAATTCATAAATATATGGAATGAAGTTGTGAGAGGCACTGTAGCTGGAGCTAGGAATGTCTGCGGAATAACTGTTGTTAATTGGGTGGGTGGCTAAGAGAGCTCAGAGCTGAGGCAGGCTGCCCCATGCACCTTGTACAGACTAAGTGAGGTAAGAGAAGATGGTTTTAGTAAATCTTGGATGAATTCATTCACAAAGAAAAAAATACACAACACAATAGTTAGCTCATGATCCCAATTCAGTCATCCACAATGCATGTGTGCGTCATAACATTATCCCCACACTCCACACATACATGCAGCTTAGTTGTCTAAAAATAGATGCAATTTATAAATAAATGAAAGCTATAGCTGTTCACAGCTTCCAGAGGATTCCCAGGGTAGCAAAATTTCCCCTCTAGGGAGGCTTATTGGAGATCTCGCTGGGCCCTGCTGGCTATGGGGAAGAGGCCAGTCAGGATAAGAGGCTCAGAGAGACCTGCTCTAAGCATGCTTCAGGGACCACTGGGGTCTTCAAAATGACTTTATAAAAACAGAATCTGCCTCATAGGGCAATGAAGGTGGCTGTGGTGTTTGTGAGGGTTGGAATCCTGTATCATTTTTTGTGGCAGTGACAAAGGTGAGATGGTGCTGTGAATATTGACAGCTGTGAGTGGGTCACAGGGAGTCCCCAATTCCTCTGAATGTGGCCTCATTTTGAAGGTCCCCGTGATGGTCATTGACCTCTAGTTTGCCATCCCCACCCTTGACATCCAATTCTGCTTAGAACAAGAGACTATTTTAAATGTTCAAATTAAAAAAGAAAAACGTAAAAAGTATTTATTTTATTTTTAAGTGTATCTTTATCTCTATATATCTGTGTAGTATTAATATGAGGCTATTATGTTTCTGGGTAGATTTTCCTCCTATTATTTAGTTCCTGAGTAAATATTGTATACATACCTAGGCCATATAGTTAGGCTCTTCTCTGACTAACTCATAACTTAAAGTAACTCATCATACTAATTTACATTTTGCCATATGGCTGGTTACCTGAGCTCAGGTACCTCTTCCTGCATCCATCTTCCTCACATCTTTGCACTGAACCTCAAGAGCCTGTCTCTCTCCCAGAATCTCTTCTGCCTGCCGGAAGTCCCACCTATTTCCTGCCTCAGCCATAGGCTATAGGTTTTTTTTTTTTTTTTTTTTAATTGACAGCTGTTGCATCCACACAACACACAGGAGATTCCTTCTACACATCTGTGTGTGGGTGTGTGCACATGTGTACAATTAAGTGCCTCTGGAGGCCAGAAGAGTGTGTCAGATCTTCTGGAACTGGAGTTATAAGTGGTTGTGAGTTGCCTGATATGGGTTCTTGGAACAGAACTTGGGTCTTCTCCAAGGGCCGGACAAGGTTCTGAAATGCTGAGGTATCTCTCCACGCAGGCTTTAAAAGGCCGAGGGCTTTCTGAATCAAAGACCTTGTTTACACAGTAAAAAAGATGTCTGAAATCAAGATTTCATTTACGTAGTACAAAAGGTCGTTTTGTTGTCCTTTTATTTCTGCTCTCAGTTGATTCTATAGTTTCATTTTATCCAGCGGCTTTTTAGAAAACATCCTCAAAAAAAGCAATGCTTTACTTTTCACAAAAGCCAAAAGGTGGGAGCAAACCAAATGTCCATAAGGAAATGGGTGACTTATCAAAGAGAAGTATAGCCCAGCGATAGAATCTTATTTACCCTTAAGTACTGACATGTGTTACAATGTGGATACAACTTAAAAAATATGCTAAGGAGCCAGACACGAACGTTTATATAATTTATGTGTTATCTAATTTATGTGCAGTATTTAGAACAGGCAAACTCACAGAGCCAGAAAGTAGACTGGTGCTAGCCAGGGCTTGGAAGAGGAGGTCAGGGGGAGCAAACCCTTGTAAATAGGGTTTTGCTTTGGAATCGTGAAAATGTTTCAGAATTGCGTATAGATGGTGGCTGTGCAACAAGTGTTGTTTAATTAAATTTTATTTTATATGTTTTAATTAACTTTTAAAAATATGTATGAGTGTTTTGCCTGTGTGTACGTCTATGCACCATGTGTGTGCAGTGCCTGAGGAGGACAGAAGAAGGTATTGAATCTCCTGGCCTGTGAGCCAACCTGTGGGTGCTGGGAATTGAACCCAGGTCCTCTGGAAGAGCAGGCATGCTCTTAAACTGCTGAGTTGTCTCTCTCTAGTTCCCATACTTTTGGTTTTCAAATGGTTAAGTGTGTAAACATGGATTTACTTCATTTAAAGGAAAGAGGGAATGAAGAGAGAAGAAAAGTTATACAAAGAAAAGAACAAATCACGGTAACTGCCATCAACAAGAGTCCTCCCACTCCTTCCCACCCCCTCTCCCTT
Source organism: Acomys russatus (assembly GCF_903995435.1). NCBI lineage: Eukaryota > Metazoa > Chordata > Mammalia > Rodentia > Muridae > Acomys > Acomys russatus. The sequence continues at coordinate 43,387,121 of NC_067157.1, read as the reverse complement.
TCTCTCCTTTCCTTTCTTTCATGTTTATGTATCTCAATGGCAACACATTATCGTTGGGGGATAATCTGATGTATTTTGATGCTAATTACTGCTTGTTGTCTGACCTACCTTTTGCTTAATAAAAAGCCATCCCTCCTGGGCAGGGCAGGAGACAGGTGGGGTTTAGAGAGGAAGGAATTCTGGGAAGAAGAAAGACCACCACAAGGAGAAACGAGAGAGACCTGAAGCGAAGAGAAGGCTGCGATGGGTTAGCTGGAGGAGAAGCACATGGCCCACGGCGTGGATGGAGAATCCAGCCCAGATGAAGAACATTAGCAAGTATTTGGGATTATGGATGGGAGGTAGCTTGATAAAAGTTATTAAAAGCAGATGGCATGGGATTGAGACAGGGATCCTATGGGAGGCAGTTTAGAGGATTTATATCTGCCCTGCCCCAGGTTAACCAAGGCTATTTTAAAATCTAACAAGTGTCTGTGTCTTGATTGATTGATAGCTGGGCCTACAGGTAATACAGATAATTTATAAAACAATATATTATCACCAGTGCCCCTCTACTTGTCACCTCAGTGAGCAGGAGCATTAACCTGCCCGTTCTCCTTTGAGCATAGTGTGGTCTCCGGCAACTTACTCACAGGTAAGCACAAATTCCACAGCCACACAAGAAGCTTCTGTGCACTCCTCTTCTTCTTCTGGGAGGCTTCAGGGAATGAAGGACTGCATGACACTTCCTCTTTCTTGAAGGCAAAGGTCCTTCTAGAATGATGTCAACGTCTTGGTGGTGGTGGTGGTGATGTGTGTGTGTGTGTGTGTGTGTGTGTTGGGATGGAGGAGCAAACTTCTTTCTAAAATGCTGCAGCCTATTATTTCACAGCTCACCTCCTAGGGTAATGGGCCATTAAAAGACAAAAGAGCGTGTCAAAAGAGTAGAATGGATAAGTGTGAGCCATTCATCCAGCAAGTGAAAACTACATTGAGTGAAAAGGAGGATTCAGTAATGAGGCGACATCAACGCAGGAGCCCTGGCTTTCCCTCACTCCCATTGTACTTACAAGGAGATACCTGTCCACGAGCTACCGTTTACTTGTAATTCACACTCTAAGAACTTATAAATTATTTATATTTATTTGGATTGTGTCGTCTCCTGGAATTTTATCTCGACACGCTTGCCAGTGATCTGTTAATTTTTGTTTTAAAGACGTGCAGTCTCATTTACTCCAGAGACATGAGCTAACTTCTAAATCTCAAGCTTTTTTTTTTTTTTTTTTTTTTTTTTTAACATTTTAAGTCTTAGTCTTCTTTCTAGCCCGATCTTGCTTTTCCCACCTCAGCGTTATGTCTGGGCGATTTGTGAATTGTAAACAACAATCATTTTTTTAATGTTCTTAGGAAAACGCTTTGGCTGCATTTCAAGCCATTTATGTATTCTTCTCGTGATGTTATCTGTAATTAAGCTTCGGGTAATTAACATTTCCCTCAAAATCAGTATCTCTATATCTTTCCCCCTTGTTTGTTATAGAACATTAAATTAAATTCAGCACAGGCTGCCATTGTGTCCTTGGCCTGATCGTGAAGGTCAACTGAGTTTTGAGTCCCCACCCTCAGCCCCCTCCCCTCCTCCCCCCACATGTAAATAATAAGATGATTACGGGCCAGAGAGGAACGTTTAATTTAGTAAATCTGGAGTCTAGACTGGGAAAGAAACAGTTGGCATTCAGTTTCCCTCTCCCCTTTCCTTGCCAGTCTTCTCTTAGAAGCCTCCTTGGCCACGCCCTGGGCCCCGGCAGCAACCCGGATTAGAGAAAGAGAACTGGTTCCAGGGCACGCTAGTTTGGTTCTGGTGTTGCTGTCTGCGTTGGAGAGCAGGCATTTCATTCAGGTCAGAGAGAATGCTCTCAGAAGAAGCTCCCACAAACCACTTCGCTACCATTTTGTTACAACAAGTCTTAGGAAAACAGGAGCTGCGCTTTACACCTAGACCGCCTTCCATTGAATCCATTTACCCTCTTTCTTCTCTTTAGGGCGGAGATGTGCAGTTGTGTTAGTGAGACCGAAAACACAGGGGAAAGAAGAAAGCCCCAGACCCTTGACATTGGAGCTGGAGGACAAGGCTTCTGTAGACGTTCCCTGAAAAATTCTGAACCACGGTAGGAACAGCAAACAGCACAACAGGAAACAGGGCTCTTGTTTAACTTCCGCCTTTGAAAAAAATCCACAAGAGACCCGATTGCCACATTTAGCAGTGCGATCCTGGAGACCAGGCCTGGGTCGGCTGCTATGGATATGGGTGACCAAACCCATCACTCTATGGGGACAAATCGTTTTTGTTTGTGTGTTTTGTTTTGTTTGAAGTCAAAGGGAAGTCCACTGTGAAAATTCAACGCACATCTTCAAAAAGGAAATGAATCTCTTTCAAAAAGCATTAGGATATAATTTTTAAATGGTAACTAATAAGCTAAGTAGAATAGGAAGTGAATTAGAGCCCTTCTAATCACACAAGGAAAATAATGACTCATATTTACCCAGGAAGAAGCTTTAAAGCCTTGCTATTGGGGCAGCAGGCACCAAGTGCTTTGTTAGTTTTATAAATAGTCAGTGATGCAAAACCAATCTTTCAAGGAGGGTCAAGAGCACTTCCTACTTCTCTGGACAAAGATAACCAGGGAGGGAGGCATCTGTAGAGATTTCTGTTTCCTGAGAAACCACAAAGCCAGCAAACCTGCTTACATCAATGTTCTTTAGAAGCTCAGATCACCCATATATAACCTGGAAAGCCGTGCAACCTTTTATAGTGATCACGTTATCTGTATCCTATAATATATGCAGTGCGTCTACATCCACAGCTATAGCTCTATATACCATGAATGTTGCGTCCTCCTAAAACTTACATAGCGAGACCTAGCCCTCCAAGTGATGGCGCTTCCATGTTGGATCTTTGAGAAGACACGAAGATGCATCCCTCACAAATGCATCCGTGTCCTCAGAGGCTCCAAAGTGCTTCTGTGTGTCTTCCACAGTGAGAGGATAAAAGGAGAAGAGCTCTGCCTACGAAGCAGGGAGTGTTCTCAAGACACCGAGCCTGTCTGCCCTGATATTGGACTTCCCAGCTTCCACATCTGTGAGATATAAATATCAGTCACTTATAGGCCATTCAGTGTCCAGTGTGTCTGCAGCAGTATCCCAAGTAGACTAAGACATGGGGCTTTCCCTTGGACAAGAGCTGTCCTCAGACTGCAAATCAGAAGTGCCCATGATGGCTGGCAAAGGTTGCTATCCAGAGACCGGGAAAGCTCTCTGGGCAAGGACTAACACTTGGAGAAGATGAAGATCCATAAGGACAGTGTCTTGGCAGGTCCAGTGACTCCCATGAACAGCAGGTGCCTGTCACCTGGACTTAACAAACCCACAAGTCACACCTAATATGATTTGCCCATCACCACAGCTTTGGCAGTTTTCTCACCGTTGCTTTCCCATGAAATTATGGGGCTGTACAAAAAATACTTTATTTAAGAAATTCCTTTGCCGTGGGGATGGAGAGGTCGCTCAGTGGTTAGGACTGCCCACTCAATACTCCTGCAGAGGACTGGAGTTCAGTTCCCAATATCCATAGTGTGGGTCTCACAATTATCTGTAACCTCAAATCAAGGGCCTTTGATGTCCCCTTCTGGCCTCTGTGGGTACCTGCCCACATGTGCGCGCGCACGCACGCACACACACATACACCAATACGTAAATAAATATGGTGTTGATATTTAATGCTGCACAGGAACTCCCACTCCTAGCTGTGGTGCTCTTGGCAATTGTTAGCGGCAGGGAGAGTCAGTTTTCTCTAAGGTGTGGTGTCTGGGAAGTCAAGCAAGCCTCTGTGGAAAGCCATATATCCAGGAATACTTGGACAGCACAAACTGGCTTTGGTGGGTTAACAAACCGAAGGGCACACACTTGGGTGTGTGATGAATGAGGAGGGGGCTGTGGATCTTGGAAAAGCCATGCAAGGAAGGGGCTGAATATGACCAAAACACATTGTATGAAACTTTCAAAGAACTAATGAAAACAATCTTAAATTTTCTTTTTTTCATAAACCAGCGAAACGTACATAAAATAGTCTGTGAATCTTATCTTAGGGGCTTATTTTAACCATAAACCCAGAACCTACCATTGAATGAAAATTTCTTCTGACTATACATTTCATACTCAAGTTAAAACTACACGAAAACAGCACAGGTTCAAGCACCAGATATTTTTATTGTTTCTTTCTCAAAAGTCTTCCTACTTCTGAAATATCCTCCCAAAGGACCCGAGTATGTCCACCCCCAATAGCCTCCATAGCACCGGGACACAGAGAGAGACCTGTGTTTCCTGGTGAAGACAGCCAGGTTCACCAAAAGATAAGTGACTAGATGTTGAATTTGCCAAATGCTTACATTCACCATGTACATGTTGGCCACATAACTGAATAAATATTTACTTTATGAAATAAATACTTTTCTCCTTAAAAAAAGGAACATTTATCTCAATGAATTTTAGATTACATAAATCTTGATTTAAATGTAAGTAGGTTTTGTTTCCCCTTTGATAAGGTTGCCAGGAAATCCCTAACTCAAATGACTGCTGGGAGATTTGAGAAAGATTGAAATGGGACAATGGTTAATGCTATTTGGATTGGACATGAATGGAATTAAAACACTCTGTCTCCTGTGGTTTAGGGTCCTTCCAAAATTTAGAGATTGAAACTTAACAGCTGATAGTCAGAAAGGCTGTGAATCTGCTTGCTGTATGTGTGGGATAAAAGCCCTTAGAAAAGATGCTGCTCAGCCCTGCTCTAACCTCTGTATTATGCCATGGAGGGACCTTCCCTCTAGGAGATGCAGCAACATGGCTTCAGCAAAAAGCTGAGGCTGTCTCCTCACCAGATGCCAGCAACAGCACCCTGAAGTTGTAGAGCCAGAACTGTGGGAATACATCTGTTCTTTATGAACTACATTTTGAGGCTCCCTCAAAGACTCATGTGCCAAAGGCTCCATCTCCAGGGTAGGTGGCAATATTGGGAGGTGGTAGAAACTTTAGGAGGCTGGGCCTAGTGGGAAATCTCCAGATGATTGGGGAGTTGGCCCCTGAAGGAGATGGTGAGACCTGGGCCTCTCCTCATCCTTCCCTTTTTACCTGTGAGATAAGCTGTTAGCTTTATTGCATGCCCGTCGGCACTGCTGGCTGACCTTAATCCCTGGGCCAAAGGCAATGGGTTCACCTGGTCATGGGCTGTCATCTCTAAAACCTTGACTCAAACTTTATCTCTAATTATGGATTCATTATTTGATTTTTATTTTGTAGGTAGGGTCTTAATATGTATGCCGAGTTGGCCTGGAACTCACTATGCCGGCCAGACTGGCTTTAAACTCACAGAGATCCTCCTGCCTCTGCCTCCATTAAGTGCTGAGATTAAAGATGTGTGCCATACCACCGCAGGCCGTGGGTATAATTTAAACAAAGTTGACTACCACATACAGTCTGGAACATTTTGTTATAGCCACACAAACAGACCAAATGGCCATTCCTCCTACAAAACAGTATGAGTTCGAGGATGGGATTACCATCTTGTTTTCAGGCAGGGCTGGGCCTCACACATCCATGTCTTCTCTGACTAGCCAGGGAGGCCACGCTCTTGTGTCTGGGTGGCAGTCACCCTGAAGAGTCTAGAACAGTAGCTCTCAATCTGTGGATTGTGACCCCTTTGGGAGGGTGTCACGTGACCCTTTCACAGGAGTTGCCTCGGACCATCAGAAAACACAGGCGTTTATATTACAGTTCTTAACAGTAGCAAAATTATAGTTATGACGGAGCAACGAAAATAATTTCATGGTTCGGGGGGGGGGTGTGGTCAGCACAACATGAGGAACTGCATTAAAGGGTTGCAGCATTAGGAAGGTTGAGAAGCACATAGGTTTGTGTAATGAAAGTGGAGGTGACTGCAGGCGTGGATCTGTGGAAGAGTGTCTTAGTAACAGAGGCTAGTCCAGTGTGCTGTCACCCCTCAGAATAGGAAAGAAGGGAGCAAAGGATGTGCTTCTAAGCCCAATAAGGCCTACATTTAAATTTCTAAGACAGGGAATACCGGATTTGTGCAGCTCAAAGCAGATTCCAAGAAAGTGCAAGCTTGACTCCCCCGGGATACATGTTTGGGTCCCTAGGAAACGGAGCTAAAAAGAAATAGCAAGTAGAAATGAAATGGCCATTTCACAGAAGGCTGGGTAAGGTTCTGGAGGCTCCTCACAATTACACTGCAGGGGCCTGTGTTTTAGTCGTGCATGCGCAGAGGGAATGTGTGCTAAGGGGATGGTTAGATTTGCTTGGGGGTGAGGTGGGACTGACAGACTCTGGATCAGCAGGGAAGGAGGCCAGGTGTCCTGACCAAGGCTTGGACAGACCATGTGCTGGGAAAAAGGGACTGTCACACACACAATCAGGAAGGCATTGCTTCTTGCTGGGCGTAGACTGAGGTGGCTGCTCAGATCGGTTCTGACAAACCTTCAGGGCATGAGTAGGCTCAGCAGCAGACAGAGAGCAAGAAAGCAGAGGGCTAGCTGCTGGCAGCAATGCCTATGGGTGTGAGCATTTGTGAGTAGTGCATGGGCTCCTGGATATGGCACAAGTGGTATGCATGTGTATGTGTGTATGTGCATGTAAACTTAGGAGACATGTAGACCTTCAGGAGCTGCCATTTCTAGCTGATCCAAAATCAGAGTCATAGCCCTGGCTAATTAAGTTGCGGTGTCGTTTTCACTCTGTTGGAAACTAGAGGTTAGCTTCTGTGGCTAGACCAGCTTTTACTAAAATACTAAGTGGTTAGACCAAGTAATTAATGCTTCTAATTAAATGGTTGGGTAACATGCTAAAAACACTAAAATGCCATAAACATGGGCAATATAAGTATTTTTAAACTAAATAGTCATATAACTGCTGGATATTATTTAAAAGGGTCTAGTTGTGTGTATTTGTGTGGTGGGGTGGTTGGGGTATATGGAGGGAGTTGGGGAAAGAATGACTAAAACACATTATATAAAATTCTCAAAGATGAATGGTAACACTATATTAAAAATGCCTTTCTCAAATAAGTGGACATATATAAGACATGAATATTTACATATGCATATGTATGTATCTATTTGCATATTCATGCATGTATATGTGTAGCACGATTTATATTGATTAAACCCTTAATTAAACATCTTTGTTGCTTTCTGCTATTAATGGTTTCCATGGAAAACCTGTAACAGTGAACTTCAACATCATAGGAATGGGGTTGAGCATGTTAGTGAGAACTACTGTCAGAACACAGTCTTGCTGGCAGTGGAAGAACAGCATGAGATCTGCCTGGGAAGTAGGTTACAAGAAATCAGAACATTAAATACATTAGAGGGGGACGGAAAATATTTTACCTTTGTTAATAGGCTAAATATTCACAGGGCATTTATCACTATGAAATGCATGACTTTAAGTCTCTAATTAAATTGCTATTTCCAGGCCTTGAGCTACAATGAAAATTCTATAAAGGAGGCTATAAACCAGTTATCAACCTATTTTAATCACAGTTTAAATTAACACGAGAAAATAGCATTCAAGGAAAGGGCAGGCTTAAAATCCCAAACTGCATGGAAAGTGCTGCCTAGACAGGAACTGCTTCTCTTGTTTTTTCGTATGCACTCTGGGCATTGAATACAGTTCTGTGGATAGAGTATTTCATAAATCCTACAGATTGGATTCTATGAGTCTCTTAAAAATCATATATATATATAAAACGCTGTTTAACTCAAGTTCCAGGTTAGAATGTTCTACAGGCCTTCCTGGCCAGTAATAACACACTCACCAAATAATGATGCCAGCCATTGGACATCTCATACACATAGCACACTCATCAAATACTGATGCCAGACATTTGACATGCTCACACAAAGCACACACATCAAATATTGATGCCAGCCATTGGACATGTTCACACACATGGACATGCTCACACACATAACACACTCATCAAGTATCGATGACAACCATTGGACATGCCCACAAACATAGTGCAACATGATCAGTGCTTCCAAATTTGCACGGAGGAAGTTTGGCTTTCTATCCAAAACCAAATATGGGTGCTCTAACTCAGATTAAGTCCAAGAATATGGAAAGAAGATACAATGACAAGTTACACTGATTGTGGGTTAGATCGGGGAGTGCTACAGCCAGTAAGGACAACCACTATGACAGGCGACAGACATCTTTCATTTCAAGTTTGGCTTTCTGGGCTTTCAGTCAATGTCAGACGTAGCCTCAGTAGAAATTTCCAGAGGTAAATAGGGAACAAATGCTAAATTCCACAATATTTTGAGTAGGAGGGTGAAATCTCACACCATTTTACCTGAGTGGCGCACTGTTTTGTTGCCCAGTGTACGCATGCTTTACAACCATACTTTCCTGTTGGTCATGCCAGTCTTCTTGCTTACTTGGCAGATTGTCATGGTACTGCACAGGGCTCTTGTTCAAGAGACTCTCGTTATTGAATAATGACTCTAAAGTGCGTGAATAGACAAAGGTCTAAACTGCATTCTCACCTTGGCTAGATTTAGAATCACTCAAGGAGACAAACCTGTTGGCATGTGTATGAGGATGCTTCCAGAGAAGAAGGAAAGGAAGGATGGAGGAAGGAAAATCAAACCTGAATGTGAGCTGTACCATTTCATGCAGTGGGGTTCTAGGCAGAAGAAAAAAGGAGAAAGATAAAGAGAAAGAAAAAAGACAGACAGACAGAGCAGAGCCATTTGGACCAGCATTAATCTCTCTTTGCTCTCCAACTGTAGACACACAGAGGTAAGCTGCGTCGTGTTCCTGCCACCAGCACTAGAGCCACTGCCCCATGTCTTCCCCACGATGACACAGAATGATTGCGAACCACAGAAAAACCATTCTTCTTTACATTGCTTCGTGGCAGGTATTTTTCTGAGCAATGAGTAACGTGACTAATACAAGTCGAAATGATGGTGATTGGGACATGTCAGAGGGAGGATACACAGTCATTCAGGTGAGAAGGTGAAGACACACACACACACACAGAGACAGAGACAGGAGAGAGAACATTTATATAATACATTACAGTATCATTTTCTATCCTTTTATTACTGCTATCTCTTATTGTACTTAATTTATAAACTATGCTTTATTATAGGTATGTATACAGAGAGAAAAAACAATAACAGTAAAGTTTGGTATTTCTGAAGTTTTGGGTATCCACTGTGAGCTCTAGACCATTTTCCTCATGGGTGAAGGAGCACCACTGTATATAGCTATGCGCGCACACACACACACACACACACACACACACACACACACACACGACCCAGGATCACACGGAGATGTTAATGGGATCACTGGCTCAGAATGTCTGAGAAGGACACATGAACATGGAGTTTTAAATAAGAACACTGGAAACACTTATTAAACAATTATTTTTAAGTATCTGGTGTGCTTTCCTTTTTGATTTAATTATTGAGGCTCAAATGTTGAGCAGGACGAAGCCTCTGATCCTCAGGAGACCAAAAAGGCCTGAGGAAAAGGAGGATCACATACTTTGAAGAGAATTACTTATACATTAAGAAGAGGTTGCCATAGTTCTGCATAAGGCACGTGCACACACACACACACACACACACACACACACACACACACACACACACACACACACATGGTCTCATTAAGTTGCTTCTTTCTGATCTTAAATTCATTCTGTAGTCCAGGCTGGCCTTGATTTACTCTATAACTGAGAGTAGATTTAAAATTACTCTATAGCTCCGGGTAGACTTGACCTCATCACTGCAGCCCAGGCTAGCTTTGAACTTGTGATACTTCTGCCTCAGCCCCCTGAATAGCAGAAATTACAGGCCACCGTGGTCTCATATTTTCTTTTGAGTCTCATTATTATTTTTCTCTTCACGCTTTGGGTATCAGAAACTTTGACTTGGACATACAGGTCTTACCTACCCAGAACTCACCAATGACCTGCCTATTTCTTGTTTTCTTTGGGGAATTTTCAAATATGCACAAAATTGGAAGAAACATACAATGAACAATTCATTAAGCAGCGATTTCCATTTAGCCATTCCTGAGCTGTGGCAACGCTTGACATTTTCCCTGTCTTGCATCATTTACTCCTCGCTCCTTTGCATAAAGTGAATGCTATTTTCATCCTTGGGCTGTTTCAGTTTCTAATTCTTACTGACAAAGATGACAGGCTTTCCAGTCACAGAGCTGATGTCTGGCAAAGAGCTGATCGCAAAAAAAATATTTGCTACAAGAGTGACTACCTTCAAAAACTACCTTTTCAGCAGGAGGGGGTTTCAAGCTGTCTAGGATTGTTAAAAAGGGAAACACGCTGAAATCAGTGCTTGAGAGTGAGCCTGAGTGGACCACGTCCTGGTTCCCACTCCAAGCCCAGGCCGAGGACAGCTGCAGAAGCAACGCTCAAGTTCATCCTCCCCAACTCTCCCTGGAAACATTAATTAAAACAAATATTATTCTAAAATCTACAGTTACTTTGCAAGGTCACAAGAAGGGTCATTTTTTTTCTGGAAGTATATTTGCTCAAGCATATTTGACTCTTGGGCTGGATGTCACTGTGTCCCATATGCACAGAGTATATCCTACATATGTTCAGCGTGAACCGGGTCTTGAACCAGAAATGAAGCAATACAAATCTATAAAGATGTATGAAACACACATCCTTTAGCAAACTGCCGCAGAACCTGCCATTAACCTCCCGAGTCTGTGTTTAACCTACATCTACTCAAAGACTGCCCACAGAGAGGGACAAAGTCTCATCTGTACCTAGCAAAGAATGAGCAAGAGCCCTTGATGCCATAAGGGAAGGAAAAATGGTGCCATCCTGGGACGGCCACTCAGGAAGCCTAAACCTACTTTGGTTTGATGTCAGTATCATGAGTCATCATCAGTTTATAATCTGAAGCTTCACTTTTACCTGTCAGTCAAAATCCCATTTGCATTGATTATTAAGCAGATGGTACTTAGGTGATATGCTCCAGTCAGAGGAAAATTGATCCAAGAATCAGAAAAATCTAAAGGTGGCTGGAAGCGCGTTTCTTAACCTGTGGGAGGGTTACTTTTCTGACAGTGGGAACCCATGGCCGGGCCAGGTCTTCAGTAGTCTGATGCAGAAGAAGTTGGCTCCACAAACTGTCCTGTGTATTGCTCAGTCTGTAATCTAGAAGAGCATGGGGACACCCGGGGTCCAGCTGCTCAGTGACATTCCCCTGCCAAGGCCTCTAGGCCTCTTTACAGAACAATGAGGCTTAAAGTTCCCTAAGATCTGTGAAACTCAGTCTTGCCATTGAGTCATGATTAAATAAATGTAAAGTTTATTGTTCATGGAACCACCAAGATGTATAAATGTAACTGTTTTGGTATATAAACATTTCTGCGCTATGTTAGTGTCTCTGTCTCTGTCTCTCATTCAGTCAGTCAGTCAGTCTGTCTGTCTGTCTGTCTGTCTGTCTGTCTTTGTTTCTGTATGCTTGCTCATACACATACGGATGCACATGTGAAACTCTGGATCTTGTTCTGGCAAAGGCATCTTTGCTGTTGCTAAGAGCTAACTGGCCTGAGAGCTTTGGATATTCTCCTGTCTCTGCCTCTGATCTCCCGGTAGGTGTGTGCCGGGACTACGGGCACTTCTATTGCTTTATCAGGCTTTTATGTCAGCTCTAGGTTCTGAACTTAGGTCATCAGCCTGAGCAGGACCTTTGTGTCTTAGAAAGGAACTATCTAGAACTGAGCATGTAGCTCAATGGAAGAGCAAATTGCCCACCAACATGAGGCTCTCCATCCAATCCCCAGTACTTAAAAACAATCCATTCAAAAGAGAGTCGTGGCTACGAGTTTGATGGGGTGTGTGTGGGAGGAGTGAGCAGGAGAAAAAAAGGGGGTGAGGTAAATACAGTACTCAAATATGAATTTCTCTCTCTCTATATATATTTTAAATAAAAATGTCTTGAAGCAAGACAAAAAATAAATAAATCAAAAGAAATATTGTGGCCCTTATGTTATACAATGAAGGTCCAAAATTCCTTTTTAAAAAAGGAAATAGTATAATGTAAATCAAAAGCTAAATTAACATATTAATTAGAAATTTTCCCTGTCTCATCTCAAGGTAACATTTTCTTTGAAATCACATTGATGTTTCTTTCTACTTGCTAATTAACTCTATTTGAATGGTGAAGGCTTTCAGAAGTTACACTCTGACCTCCTGCTCACATCAGAACATTTTTCAGTAGTCACAGACTTTTACTGGTCAAAAATGGGTGAATAGTGCCCTCTGTCAGCACTTCATCTGAGCACACACAGAGAAGAAAACACCCACATTGGTGACAGCACGCATCAGTCTGCATCCTAACGAGCATGCATGTTATAGGCTAACTCGTGTCCTCCCCATCCTCAAAATTCATATGTTGAAGCCCTTTCTCCCAGTATCTCAGCATGGGACTGTATGGGTGCCAGGGTGTCCTTTAGGGTGGGGGTGAAGACTTTCAATCAGTTGGATGCTCATCTAACCCTCGTGGTTCCCTTATAAGAGAAGGAAATTTAGACAGACAGAGCAGGATGTGCACCAAGAGGAAAGACCATGAGGACACAGCAAGCCAAGGAGGAAGAAGAATTCAAACCCTTGGGCACCTTGATCTTGGTCTTCTATGGTCCAGAGTGGTGAGAAACTAGATTTCTGTTGCTCAAGGCACTCAGTGTGTGACATGACGCCAATGTAGCTCGAGAAGTGGTTACCCCTCTATGCCCAGGTGTAAAACCTCTGTGGAAAAAGAGATGTCTGTCTGTCTGTCTACACACACCTGGGAAGAGTTACTGGTTTCTTCAGTTGGAAACTTCGCAACAAGTTTCTGGCAGTCACCGAAAATGGCATCTTACCAAAAATGTATTGGAACTTAGATCATTGTTATTATGTAAAAACAGATGTTTTCACCACACAGCAGCCTGTAAATGTTGAGCCCGAAAAATGTTCCATTTGTTTTTCAATTGTGTCAAGAGATACACGTCTGCCCATCTAATCTATTCAAGCGAGTTCGTCACTTTAAACTCTGCAACACTTGTCCTGTGGTTGATGCGCTTGCCTGACACACTGATAGAATGGGGGAGCTGAAGTGAATTCTATAACCACTCACCTTTTCCTTCCAGGCCAGTCCAGGCTGGATCGTTCCTACATTCAAGACAATTGCTGAAAAAAAAAATTCTTGTGCTAAAAAATTTTGGAAATTTTAAAAATAATATGTGGTCATGGCTATAAATAAATGATTCCTCGGGAACTGGTGATACTAACTTTTCATGTGGCTCATTCATTAAGTCCTCGGGCAGGATGCTCAGAGCTATTATAATTCAGGACCCAGTCATTTAGTATGAAATACACGCCTCGTACAGCCCCAGATCCATTTTAAAATTGATAGCACCATCAGGTCTACAAGGTCTTGAGAAGAATTTCATTTTCTCACTAGTCTAAAGTGATTGTACCGTCTTCCCTGACCTTCAAAAGCTTTTTGTCATTTTCCTGTCATGTGGCTTAGAGGTCCTTTCCCCCATCCATTTCATTTAAATATGTGCTGTGTGAGTAAATCTAATAAAGTAAGTAGCCATTTAGTTAAAGCCCTCGTGGGGTCAGAGCTCCAGGGAACATTTTAAGGCACTGATGTTCCATCTTCAACTCTTATTTCCTACACCATTGATCATCCTCTTCTCTCTGCTCTCACCACATGCTCTTTAGAATCCCATGTTGAAAGGGATTCCAGGCCCAACAGCCAACTGCTGCTTTCCCCACCGAGAGCGGACAGGTAGGGGGACATCCTGCCCACACTTAATACTCTAAAAGTATCCGAAGTATTGATGAGCCCTGGGCATTGCCAGATACGGGTCCTCTGAGGTGAGTCGGGACACTCTTTTTTACTCAATTCCTTCCCCAGGGCACTGCTTTGTCCATAAAAGACTCACCTCTCTTTTCTGATGATAAATCACATGATTAAAGGTGCTGTGGGGCTGTTACACCATTTCTCTTCCTGTCAGTTCATCTCTGACTGGAAAGGGCATCAAGGTTGAGGTTATGGAAGGCCAAGTGAAACCCAAGGCCTTGTGAATGGCAGTTGTATATTCTAGGATACAAATGAAGGAACGAAAAGGAAAGTGCCCTTTTAAAAAACGTGTCAGCTGGGTGTGGTGGCACATGCCTTTAATCCCAGCACTCTTGATGCAGAGGCAGGTGGATCGCCATGAGTTTGAGGCCAGCCTGGTCTACAAAGTGAGTCCAGGACAGCCAAGGCTACAGAGAAATAATGTCTCGAAAAACCAAAAATAAAACAAAATAAAAAGTGTGTCAACTCAAAATGTAGCATGGTGTTTTCATACTTTGTAGGCCTTGTGTACACAAACAACTTCTGCTATCAGTGGACAGTTTTAATTTGAAAATAAGTTTCTAGGGTGAAATAGATTCAGAAAGCAGTGGGTTTGGGTTAAACCAAGTAACAAACCATTAATCAATTGATCAATCAACCAATCAATCGTGTGTGTGTGTGTGTGTGTGTGTGTGTGTGTGTGCTCATGCACATGTGTGCATCAATTGCTATTTACTTGGAACTTGTTGATGTGCCTATACTGGGATCTCCCTTCTCCCCTCCCCAGCACTGGGATTATAGGCATGTACCTCTGCCCCTTACTTTCTGCATGTGTGCTAAGGGAATCTGAACTCAGGATCTCACGCAAACACTTTACACACCAGGCCAATCTCTTCAGCAAGGCGTCTTAAGCTTGAGACAGAAATTATGTGAGACGGTCCATAGTACTCAGTTGTCCTGAAACTTGCTCATAGCCAGAACTTGTTTTGTTAGGTAACTGAGAAAGGTTGTGCTAATAGCCTTTGAGTCACTTATGCCATTAGTTGTTGACTGCCTTAAACTGATTGAAAAAGGCTTCTCAGAGCTTCCCATATAGGCTGGTGGCTGGACTAGCAACACAAACCTGGGAGAGAAAGCCCAGCTAGCCGGAGCATCAGCAACACCACAAAAGCAGTGTGCATGTAGCACACAGATCACTACCAACTGTAACTCTGCATTTTTCCACATTAAAGTCTATCCTTAGCACGGTGTGCATTTACGACGCTTCTATCTTAGAGAAAGATCACACAAGAGAAGCGCTAAGATGACAGGGCACTATAATAGCTCCAAAGGGGAGGGGTGGCGAGGTGAGACTTGAAGATGGCAAAGATAGAAGGGAGCTCTTTCTTCACTCACCCAAAGACAGAGACTGACAGAAGAAAAGGCCATCCCAGGCACCCTAGAAGAACAGGTGCACAGGCGGGCTGAGCTCGTGTTGAACCACCTGAGCTTGTCATGGCCCTCCAGTTATAGGCATCCCTCCATCCTACTATTCAATAAACGTGTTTCCAGCTATACCTGCTTCTCACTTAAGCAGTATTTTGAGAGGTGTGATGGTATGCATGCAACAACAAAGCCATGAGTACACTAATGTATTAATCTACCCAGCGTTACCGCTAAATAGCCAAAACGCTGTTGTAACACACAAAACCTTAGGTTTTAGTATGAATTGAAAAATAGATAGATGAACTAAGAAGCACTTAAAATTTACCAAAACCTATAAGAATAAATATATTAGACTGTGAAAAATGATTCTTTTCTTTTCTTTCTTTTTCTTTTTCTTTCAAGACAGAGTTTCTCTGTGTAGTCTTGGTTGTCCTGGGCTTGCTTTGTAGACCAGGCTGGCCTTGAACTTACAGAGATCCGCCCAGCAATTATTTTCAAGATGTATCTGTAGGTACGTTTTCCTGTTTTCAAAACTTAGGTTGTTCAAAGTTTCCATTGATGGTAGGATCTGGCTTCGTTCTTCTATGTGTCTGTTGCTCTTGAGCAACATTATTCTTTTAAAAACCTGAGTTACTCCTTTTAAGTTTTATCAGCAAAGCAAGTTAAAAATTAGATTGATCCACCTGTATTTCAGGAGCTACAGGCAGTTAATAGCTACTAAAGGAGAAGAAGTCAGTTTTCTTTAGGGACCAGTTCCTGGTATGTTGCCTATGTTCTAGTGGTCAGTTTTATGCCCATGTACATACAGACCACAATAATTATACTTGGCAGAATGTACATACAGCCCCCCCCCAACACACCCACATGCCCCACCCACAGAGGCATGACTTTGAGAGGGGAGTATGGGAGGGGGGATGTGTAGGCATAAAGTTATTGTGTAGTTTAAATCCTGATTTCTTGTCTAAATGTTGTGTAAACTCTTCTCCTCAATTACAGCCAATCAATGAGCAGGGGAGAGGGTAGGGCTGGACTTCCTGCCGGCCGGGGGAGGAGCAGTGAAGGGGAGAAGTGAGAGGAGCAGACAGAGGGGAGAGGTTCAAGGAAGAGGAGGAAGGAGCTGGAGCCGAGGAAAGCTACAAAAGTGCAAGTATCACTGAGATGTTTGCTGGGAGAAAGACAAAATAGCATAGAGGGTTGAGAACAGATTTACACTGATCAGGTTGTGTTGTGAAGCCTTGCATTATAAAGGAGTCTCTATTACTTCTGTGACAGCCAGGTTAAGAAATAAGCTAAGAGAAACAAACACTGTTTTATAAAAATAACTTCAACAGGAATGTGAGCTTTGGAGGGGAGGTAGAAATTATCAAAATGTATTGCACTCACACAAAATTCTCAAAAACCAGATCAACAGAATATAGTTTCTTTTAAAAGTTAGGTTAAACTCCCAGAAAATCTATGTTTTCTTGGTAAGCAGACAAAAGAAAAGATAAAGTTAACTTAATTCTGACAGCAAATGACTTTCTTTATAATCAAGGTGTCTATGTGGTTTAAAGTAGCTTGTAATAATGGCTTTTTCCTACCTTTATAGAGATTGCAATACAATCACTCGCCCTACACAACATTTGTGGTTGTTTAATTTTTTTTCTTTCCAGTAAACACTGGCAATTAAATCCTCACAAACCAAAGAGAGGGAAAACCCAGAATATTCCTTTAGCCAATTGTAGGTACAGCAAACGTGTTCCCAGGGAGTAAGCCAGATATTTTCCTTTTGTGGTCAGTGTTAGAAATTGCCTGAAATATTGTCCTCAAAAATTACTGTTTTATAAAAGTCTGGAGTATCTTTTAAGATGGTGACCATGGGGTGAACTTACTGCCATCACACTTGAGCCTGTGTATTGCTTGAAGAAGAGAGAGGCAATGAGGTGTCCCCTGCCCCCCCAAAGGAAGTAACCTGAGTTTGCCCCAAGAAATTAATGACTGTCTTCTTAGAAATCCTAAGATTTGTTGCTTTTTTCTTTTTCTGAAGAACCCACCTGGCCAAATAATTAAAAAGGAAGTGCCTGTTACAATGTTGTGAAGAAATAACGGAACAGACAGTCCAGTCATCAGTCTTTTTGCTTAATACAGTCTTGGTGTAGTCTCGGGTGACACGATGTTATTGTTGGTCTGACCATGTTACCTGTGCTCCCCATCTCACATGGGTACAGCTTAGGCAGCCTCATAAATTATTTGTGTGACATGGAACCTCAGTTCATAAAATGAACAGCATCCCTTTCCATAGGAAGAAAATATCTGGGGAACACACAGATTAAACAGCTAGACCTAAAGCCAGCTACTTGCTTTCCTCTCCAAGTCACTACAAAAGAAGGAATCTGTAGATCAGAGGGCTGGGAGAAGATTAAAATCCCATTGTCCACTTTGTTTGGTTTGTACTGTGTCACTGGAGTGTGACAATTTCTTGTCATTGATTTCTTCTGTTTGAACCTATGCCATCCTACTGTTGAAGCAGGGAATGCGCCTGTCCTGAAACCACTACAAATACAATACAGCTTCATCGTTTATCTCTGATCACAAATTTCATTTACTTTTTAATAGTATTTTTTTTATAGTAAATTCCAGAGATCTTTAACCAAAGAAATAAAGATGCCTGTAATATTATCATATGATGATATGATATGATATGAAAAGATATGATATTCTTTGCCCCCTATTTTTTTCTCAGTGTTTGCCGCGGTATCAACCACTTCTCCAGCCTGCCTGTCTATGTTCCACTGAGAAAACACATCTTGATCACTGATGTCCCCCACCAAGCCACAAGTGCAGCATAAAAGCAGATCTTCATTTCTAATTGAACTGCCATTTTCCTGTTCCCAAAGCATGTGATTCTTGTACCACAGTTCTCAAGAAGGAAGATGGGCAAATGAATATTTCAGTTAGATTCAAATCACACTTTCCACTGTCTCCGCAACTGCGCTGGTCCTGAATACCTGAACGGCCAGTGCATCTAGAAACCATTATGGCAAGGAATCAGAGTAGACACAGCATGGTGTCTTTGTTTCTTTTCTTCTAATCAGAGGAGCCTCTTAAATAAATGTTTCTATTTTCACATTTGCTGCGGTATTCTTGCCTTGGGCTTAGAATACTTTCCCTTAAAATTCATAATTTGAAATTGATTAAATAATATCTTTTTTTTTTTTAAGAAAGAGAAATGCTTATTTTGGCTCATAGTTTGGGGAGTCTAGTCCATAATCAGTTGGCCTTGTCACTTTGGACCTGTGATGAGGCAGTACATCATGGTACAAATGTGATAAATCTACCGAACCCACTCTCCTAACGGCTAGGAAGCAAAAGAAATAAAAAATTGTGTTCTTAACTTTGTGTACTATCTAATTGCTCTGCAATTTAAGATCACTTTTTCTTGCTCCATTAAAATGTTAAAAAATAAACAAATCTAACTGAACTGTTTTCCCTGAGCTGTTTATACTGCTAATAATCTATGAATAATAAGGGGAGTTAACGTTGAAATAGAAAAACACACATTATTTTGACAAATTACCCTCAGGATCTGATAAAGCTTAACGAATTATTTATATACAGTAAGGAACAGTTGGTAAACACACATATCAAGGCTTTCTGAACAAGGCTGAATTTGATACCAATTTATCCCCCACACTCTAGGAATGTCCAGTAAGCCTAACATTTCATTAAACAATCAATACAATATTAAAAAATAAAGCAACACTATATTATAGTAGCGTCAGTCTGCTGCACAATTTCATATAGTTTGTCATCTTGTCTTTCCATTCCAAAGCTAGCTTGCCTGAGATACTTCAACTTTCAAATGCTTATGACATTGATGTAGGTAATTTAAAACAATCCCACCCAAACACTCTCTTTTATCCAAGAGAAAGCTGTGGATCTGCCAAGTGTGAGGTCACAGGGGTCATCTCTTTGACCTCAGGTTTACAGGACAGGGCAGTAGTTCTCAACCTGTGGGTCATGACCTCTTTGTGGGGGGTTGAATGACCCTTTTACAGGGTTACCTAATATCATCATAAAACACAGACATTTACACTTCAGTTCATAACAGTAGCAAAATTACAATTATGGGGTAGCAATGAAAATAATTTTCTGGTTGGGGGTCGCCACGATGAGGGTATTAAAGGGTCACAGCCTTAAGAAGGTTGAGAGTCACTGGGCCAGGGTACATGTATCCAAGTGGCTTCCAGTTCACAGAAGTGGGGGGTTTTGATGGAGATTGGGCAGTGACCCAAACACATTGTAAATTTTTCTACTCGAGAACAACTAAATAAAACGCCCCTCACCTTGGTTTATAATGTTCTTGTCTACTTTGAGTTATATGTGCAATCCATAAGCATTTGCCTGGTGTTGTATACTGATATCCTTGGATTTGCTTGTGTCTGTAAAACATCAGTCTTTCTGACCATTTATTTTAAAAACCCGCTTTTATTAAGAAAAGTTGAAAGAACATTTTATGCTCCATCGTTCTTATTTAGAGATGAAAATTTCCCTTTAGGGAGAAATATTTTCATTGAATTTTCTCACATAAATGTTTTGTGTGTGTAGTTATTTTTAATTCCTCCTCCCATGCACTAAATAGGCGCTGTCTAGCATTCACATAGTGTTTATGATGGCTGATGTGTAAAGTGACTGAGCTGAGCATATGCCTCAATAGTTACACATACAGGTGGGCACTGTCTGATCTACTGAGGGTCAGAATGGCATCAAATGGCAGAGGAAGGGTGAATTTGGTCGCTGTTGGAATTGATAATCCATCTTCTCCTGGCCTGTGGACATCAAGACAGGAAGTGAGAGAGACTGAAGTGAGATTATTCAGCTTGATTTATAACCACCATAAGCCATTCATAAATTATTTATTAGTTTTGTTTTGTTTGAAGCAAGGTCTCACGTAGCCTTGAACTTCTGAGACTCTAATTTCTATCTCCCAAGTGCTGGGATGATGGATATGTGCCACCATGCCAAGCTTGTAAACCATTCTTAAGGAACTCACCTACTCTAAGAGATGGCATCAATAACTTTGTGACCTAGCTACTGTCAGATAGGCCCAGCTCTTTATGGCTCCACCCTATCAATATCACCACATTGAGGATAAAAATTCCAGGACATGAGCTTTGGGGGGGACACTCTCAAATGTTGTCCAGCTTTAACAGACTTTGTGGGTGACTTTGGACATGTGCATAGTGGTAGGGTTCTCTTTCTTGAGTGGATATAGAATCAGATGTTTGTTAAAGCCATTGTCAATACTGGCAAATATATTTTATAAGTTCCTCCCTTTGTATATTGTATGGTTTTTAAGAAGACGAAGAAGACATTATCAGATTACGTACTTCATTATATTTCTATACGCTCACTAACGAGGGACAGTGAGCCCACCTCCCCCATGGTTAACTTTAGTTGTCAACTTGACACAGCCAACAATATCTCAGTTGAAGGATTTCCTTGATCAGACTGGCCTGTGGGACAGCCAGCTGAGCAAGACAACGGAACAAGCTAGTAAGAAGGATTCCCCTATGGTTTCTGCCCTGAGTTCCTACTTGCTGGAGTTCCTGCTCTCAACAATAGATGGCGACTCTTTCCTCCCCACATTGCTTTATCACAGCAACAGAAAGCAAAGGACGAGGCTGGTGACCACACTGGCCTCTCAGAAAGTCAGTTCAGCAACCTGAGCTCTCTTTAGCACACATTGGTGCAAAGGACAGGGTTCGAAAGCTGGCAACTTTTTCCAGCTAAATTAAGTTTTCATATTATGATATCATTGTTTTACTTGGAGTGGTGCTAAATTTCAATCACATTCATACACTAAGCTAGGCATCAAAGTACATTCTAGGGCTGGGATGATGACTGTGTGGTTAAATGCTCATCATCTAAGATCCATGCACGTATGATAAGACCTTCTGATGTATAACAGTGAGGACTTGAGTTCAGATCCCCAGAACCTGTGTAAATGTCAGGGGACATAGAAGCCCCCATTACTTCAGGGCTTACAAGGAGAGCCAGGAGGTCCTGGCACAAACTGCCTAGCCATACTGCTGAACTCTGGGATGAATTGAAAGACTCCCAGTATCAACCTTGGGCCTCTACACACATGCCCATGCATATATATTTACCCGTCTACTCACATACTTACATACTCCCATATACATGTATCCAAATACATGCATGTACACTACACTACACACACACACACACAAGACACAGATACATATAAATAAAACCACTGGTCACATGATCAAACTTTATATCCTTGCTCAGCAAATGACTGACAACAGAGAATGTTCTTATATTTACTCATGATAAGATTCTATATTTAGTTATTAGACTCATATAGGATGAGCCATTCTCTTTCCAAGGAAAGGCTTTAATTACTACCATCATTCTGGTAACCCAGTATAGACTACTGTGAAAACGCACTCTTAAGCATTGTTTCTAAGAAACGAGACACACTGGCTTTGATGACGTGTGCTTCAGCCTTCCTGGATGGAGCCCTCCTTGTTCTTATCAAAGAGGCAGTTAAAGCAATAACCAGCAATAATCCTCTTAAACATTTTTAACAAACTGGTGGTTTGAAAAAAGAGGCTGCATATTTCTAGGCTCCTCTCTCTGAGCCCACAGGCACAGGAATATGAATTAGACGCACTGATATAAATGTTGAATCTTTAATATTTCACACCAAAAGAAGTGCCTCCAGGTAGCTTTCTGCATACTGCTGTAATCTTGGGTAATGAATTAATCATGCTCGTCCTTAGCATAGCATGTGAAGGTGGAATTCATACGGACGAGCACGGATCAGATAAGAGAGCACTTCTGCTCCTGAAAATGGCTTCAACTGTTACCTTCGAGTCCCTAGAACCGACTAATCTCCACAGATTGCATCTAAAATTAATATAGGCCCCAAATCCCCAGTCTCAGAACAGAGCCAGATAAAATCCCAAATCAGACTGCCAGAAGAGCTTCCCAAGAGTAGGGTACCCTGGGATCCAGTAATATTAATTCAGTAAATAGGAATTTATCCCACTTACTTTTGTCCTGGGGCCTTTCTGATTAGCAGCCCATTTATAGCTGTGGCGGAGAGCCATCTTTTGCAGGAATTTGGCTCCTTTAACTGAAGAAAGGGTGCTCCCATGTTCATTAGTACTCTATAGGTTATTTTTGCCTTCTCGAGTTACACACAATTAATATCGAAGTTGATTACATCTCTGGGGGATGTAAACAAAGTGTCTACCCCAGGCACTGCCCATGGTCCCAAGAATTGATTCTATTCAAGTCTAGCCAGTGTGTTTCTTAGAGTCACAATAGCAACATAGTTGGTAGGATATTATTGAAGTACAGGTAAAGTCAAAGGCATTACTGGACACTCCTACCTCCTTGCTTGGGTGAGGATTCAGAAAAGCTGCATATAACTTACACTGTGTGTCTGTCAGGAGAGTTTCCCCTCACTAGCAATTGTCATTCCTTATATAAAGAGAGGCCATCTGTTTTAGAAGTTTCCAGAACCTTGCAAGTTCTGTTTGTACCCCGAGTCTTTATAAGCCCTCTCACTTGCTTCAGGAGGCTGTCACTAGTCAACACAGGCAGTGGCAGGTTAAAGCTTGTCGGTATTAGGGGAAAGAGAATCAATGAGGGTGTCTTAGGTTATAAGGTTGGGGCAAGAGCCTGGAGAAAACATCCAGCCTGTAGCTCAGAACATACCCTCCAGCCTTTATAGTATATTTAGTCCTTACTACTTGAGAGATCTTCTGTGGAAAGTGTGCACATGATGCTGCAGGAAGAGGATGGAGAGGAGAAGTGAGAACATGGGACATATGGGATGTCCACATTTAGGAACAGAAAGGAAGAAGAAGAAGAAGAAGAAAAAAAAAAAAACAAACCAAGAGTATGGAGAATCAGAGCAGGCACAAGCCAAGGAAGGAGACACATTACAAGTTGCGAGAACACTATTTGTTTGAAAAAGAAAATGACTTGAAGTTCTAATTCACAACATTTGTTCAAATGCATCCCATATGGACCAAATACTTTTTTTAAAAAAAGGAACAGAATTTTTAAAGAGTGAAGAAGCTACAGATGAATGGTTGAGTGACATTTGACAGGGGGAGAACTTTCCAAGAATAAGCACAATGCACCTTAGTCAGAATCTGCCAGAGAAATAGCACCAATACCAAGGATATAAACATCATAAGGATAGTTAATACAATAATATACAAACTACTTAACATACACATAGCATGTACTCAAGCACATGCACACACACACACACACACACACACACACACACACACACACACACACACACAAATGCCATACCCATATAGAAGATAGATGTGTTTGGAATTGGAGCATACATCTACGGAGGCATGCAAGCCCTGATATCTGCAGGATGAGTTTACAACTGGAGACCCAACCTTTGCATCCAAGTGCAGTTCTCTGGGCAGAGCTGACATTTGGTTTCATGTCATCCTTCAGCTGATTGGATGAGGCCCATTCACATTAGCACAGGCAATCTGCTTTATTCAGTGTACTAATGCCTTAATCTTACCCATTTGTTCATTCATTAGAGATTGAATAAACATTTCAGCCCCGCTATGGCACAGCTAAACTCACATGTAGCCCTTACACAATGTAAGTAGACATATATAAATTGAAAGTACATGTATCTAGACAATATTTTGCCAAGATTAAACAGACAGATCTGAGTTCCCACAATTCATGTCCTATTTCTACTCTTATCTTCCAAGACAAGACAACTTCCCCAGGCCACAACTGTCACCTGACTGATCACTGCAGCAAGTCTCAAATCTTCTTGTAGTGGCACGTATCTGTAATTCCAGCACTTGGAGCCTGAGGAAGGAAGATTACCATGAGTTTGTGGCCAGCCTGGGCTCCATTGTGAGACCCTGATTCAGAAAAACAAAGCAAATCAAAACAAATATCCAAACAACCAAAGAAAAAGCCCTACAAGCCAACAAATGTCAGGAGAGGGACTCTTATTTGATGCTTAAGTTATACACTCAGCCGTAACCGAGCACCTCGGGTGGGTGGAACCTATGAGGCCTATGGCCCCCCAGAGTGTGGAAGAGAGGCATTGCTACCCAAGGATCTGAGGCAGCTCTTTGTTAGAAAGATGACTGGATTGCAAGTTCAAAATACAAAGCTAGAGAACTTGTGATGGGAAGATGCAAGGAGGTACAAGAAATATGCGAAGTGTGTCCTGGCCTTTAGCCCCTGGGATAGAGTGAAGAAAGAGCTCCCACAAGTTCTAGCTCCCCATCCTTAGAAGGACATGGCTTCTCAGGCTAATACTTCACCACTCCAAGGGTGGACTCATCAAATTAAATCTGGCCAGACACAGGTCTCTATGCTGTATGTATGGGACTTGTACATTATGGTGGTTTAAAACCTAATGAAGGTTCTGATGGTATCTCACAAACTTGGTGTGTATATGTGTGTGTGTGCATGTGCACGTGTCATGATCTCTCAGGAGAATCTGGCAAAAGATGGAAACCTCATTTTAGTAGAGTGGCTCTGGACTGAAGGAGACTAGAAAAGGAGTTTGTGACAGTGCCCAGTACTTAGAGGGGTCCATATCGCTCCTTCCACATGGCCACGGTGTTCCCGGAGCTCTTCTGCTTGACCCATACAGCTCCATCTGAAATGGTGCCAAAGTGGGGTTTGGGAACAAGAGAGACTAAACTATTATATCAAAACACCAAACAATACTTAAAAGGCCTGGTTAAGCAACCAATGAACTAAATTAATACAAAACCATGCCTAAAGGCTACCTCTGCCTTCCTGTCCAGTGGCTAAGAGGTTATAGGGCAGAACAGCAAAATTACAGATGAATGCATCACCTTACATGTATACACTGAAGTACTGTGAGGTGTAAATTTAAAATGCCGACATATTCCCATTTGTTGATAATAATGGTAAGGACATTGGACATTAAAAAAAAAAAAAAAAAAAAAAAAAAAAAAATCAAGGGGAATGTGCCAGAAAAGAAACAAAGGTTTGGTGGTTTTCTTAGAATATAAACACTAGGATTTCAGGAAAGGATCAGTTAAAAACAAAATCAAAACAACCAGTCATTTCATAATCTAAGGAATATGGATGACTAAGAAGCAGATAAAGACCTTGATACATCCCGACACTAAAAACCAAAATAACAATTAGTACCTTTTTTACCTATTAGAAGAGGAAATATTGACATGCATTTTCAGGAAATCAATTTGGCAGTATACATTAGGGAAGATCAAAATGTTCATAGCTTTTGATCGATCCAGTCATTTCTAGGAGATTATCCTAAAGCAATCACCAGAAACATGGACACATTTAACAGTTAGTCAACACTGCTCAGAACATATGGAAATGCCTGAGAAAGGAAATTGTACAGCTTTCCCCAAGCTCACAGATAGATATGTGTGTACCTATCTCATTTTTACCATTGCCCGTGTTAAAAATACCTCTCCTTCAGACAACTGGAATGTGTCTCGCTGGAGTTTAAACCTGTCTTTGATGTCATGTGGACACCATGAACGGCATTGTAAACTTCTTTCATTAAATGAAAAACTTTTATTTGTGTATCTGTTTTGGTTCAAAGTTTTCTTTCTTCTTTCAGTGAGCTCTTGCTTCTGGCGGCTAAAGCTGTTTTCAGATGTAAGTCTCAGGATCAACACTCAATGTCCTGTCTGGGCCTTGGCGTGCTAGCTGGCTTGCCACAAAGAATGCCCTCACATCTGTACACAACTGAAGTTTTATGTAAGAATCTGCACATGTCTGTGGGTGTAGGAAAGAGAGACAGTGTACTGGTGGAGCCACAGGCAGAGAGAAGGGAGGTGTCACACTTGCTGTGTGCTGCTGTAACAGTACCACAGAGGAGGCTCTGTGAAGGACATCCACCATTCCTCACAGTTCAGGCACTGGTGTGTGGTAAGAAGTGAACCCCAGAGCCCCAGAGACTGACTGCCCCCTGGAAGACTTCTTTAGAAGGGTACCTCCTAAAATCCTGAAACTTCTTTGCTTTGTTTATCACTTTAATCGCCTCCTCCTCCTCTTCTTCCTCCTCCTCTTCCTCTTCCTCTTCCTCTTCCTCCTCTTCCTCCTCTTCCTCCTCCTCCTCCTCCTCCTCCTCCTCCTCCTCCTCCTCCTCCTCCTCTTCTTCTTCTTCTTCTTCTTCTTCTTCTTCTTCTTCTTCTTCTTCTTCTTCTTCTTCTTCTTCTTCTCCCCTTCTGCAGACCTCCTTCACTCCTCCTCTCTCTCTCTCTTGTCTTTCTTTCTCTTTGTTTTCTGAGAGGGGTTTCATGTATCTCAGGTTAGCTTTGAACTCTCTATGTCGTCAAGTGTGACCATGGACTTTTGATCCCCCTGCCTCTATCTCTCGAGTGCTGAGATCACAGGTGTGCACCACAGTGTCCAGTTGACACGGTGTTGGGGGTGAAATCCGGAAACTCAGTACGTGGTGCACAATAGCAAGCTCTCTGTCAACTAAGCTACATTGTTGACCTCACACCCCAGTGTTCAATACTGTCACATGGCAGCACTTGGGCTTTGAAGCTATCACATTTAAACCACAGTGGATGGTGTAGAGTAAGTTCTGAGAGATGAGTGGGGTTTCTCCAAGAGGACAAGGGCCATGGTGAGATAGGAGAATGGAGACGAGAAAATCTGGGTGGATGTATGGATGGGGATCTGGAGAACAGATGTTCCATGTGGTTGTAGGTAAGATGCAGAAAAGCTTCAAAGGGGGAATGAAAGAGAGCCTGGTGGACAGATCACAAAGAGAGGAGGTTCAGTTTTAACCCTTAAACAGTTGGTAGTCAGTGAGTATGGTAAATGTTCAGGCTTTAGAATTAACCCAAAATAGAAGGCTTGTGGGTCACAGGTTACATGGGTGTCATCAGAGGCACAGGATATAATAAATGATGGACTCCCCCAAAAAAGTGCAGAGTGGAGGGCACCAGAATGGGAGGGTATGGGAGGTGCAGGGCAAAGGCACAGGAGACGTGTGTCCAGTCAGCCTCCTAGGAGCATTGTTAATGAATGGGTTTCTAAAGCCATCCTTAGGCAGGTCCGCCCTGAAAAACACACCAAAAGATTTTTTTTTCCTTTTAAGTAATGTGTAAATGATTGCCCCAGTTAGCTTTCCCAGAGTAAGAGAACAAAAGAAGGTAAATCATGAAGTGAGGCAGGCTTCCCTTGGGCTATGCAGTAGGCCTCCTTCCTGCATCAGCATGAGCAAGGGATGGATGCAGCTTTTGAGAAAGCTGGAGGAGCTAGGAGTTTCTAACAGACATCATTACAGCAAGGGAGAGAAAAATACATCATCACCACCACCACCACCACCATCATCATCTTCATCACCACCACCACCATCATCATCTTCATCACCACCACCATCATCATCATCACCATCATCATTTTTTTTTCTTTTTTCATCACAGGAGGTAGCATCCCAATTATCTAACCTAATGCTTGCTACTTTAGAGACAGAGCAACAGGGTGGCTAGATCTTATCTGTGGCAAAGAAAAAAAAAATTCTTACTCCAAACAGCAAAATGAATGTCAAAGTTGTCTCCTAGCTACTAATCTTAGTTGGCATGTGAGAAATTAGGTAAATGACACCGATCTCCATGTGCTGACC
The DNA here is from genome assembly GCF_903995435.1 of Acomys russatus. Lineage (NCBI taxonomy): Eukaryota > Metazoa > Chordata > Mammalia > Rodentia > Muridae > Acomys > Acomys russatus. Next base: position 43,359,089 of record NC_067157.1, on the reverse strand, counting down.
CCATGGCCTCTTACAAAGGACATCAAAGGGATGTGAAGTCACAGGCAAAGGGGGAAAATCCTAGCCCTAAGGACTGCAGTTCTAGTTTTGAAAAAGAATTTTGATTAAAAAGCCTATAAGATTAAAATTGCTCTAATTTCTAATGACTTTATTTATGTGTAATGTATAGACACAGAGAGACATTGCACATACACAGACAGACACACAAACACACACAAACACAATACATATATAACCAGACACATGGAGACACAACACACACACACATACAAGCATATACACAGATACACAGACATGTAAACACACACACAGACACAGTCACATATATACAAACAGACATACACAGATGTATAGAGACACAACACACACAGACACAATACATACACACCCAGACACATGGAGACACAAAACATACAAACACATACACAGATACACAGACATACAAGCACCCACACACAGACACAGTCACATATATACAAACAGACACACACAGAGGCACAGAGACACAACACATAAAAACACACACAGTCATACACAGAGACACACATGTAGACACACACACACAGTCACACAGACACAGACACAGTCACACACACACACACACACACACACCTCCTTCTAGGACTCTGGCTTTGGCTACCTTCCAAATAAAATGCTAACTAGATTTTATAACTTTTTTCATTTGGTTTGGTTTTTGCATCTAAAGCCCTGCTTGCTAGGTAGATTGCTGGGTATAGGAAAATGATAAAAGCTTTCCTTACATTTCTGCACAAGGGGTGCAGGGGAGAGTGGGAAGGAAGAACTGGATGCAATCACCATCAATCACCTGCTTGAATTAAATAAGCACAGGGGATGAACCAAAAGGCCTAATCATAATTTTTTTTTTAAGTATAAAATTTTATGCTTGAAAAGGGAAGGACCAAAGAATGGAAGGGGCAGCAAACACAGCTTCTAACTGGAAGTATTTAAGAACTTTCTCATAATGATGGCGGCTGCCAGTTTGAAGGCTCGCCTGGCGCTGGAATGAAAGTGAATGCTTTCCCTTGAAGACCTTTGATCAGCCACCACTGCCTGATGGAGTCAGCCTGTGCAGAGACTGAAGCGCTCCATCCTGGCATGGTGGCGAGGGCCTTACCACCACTCAATTAGACAAAAGGTGACACCCTGGGGTTTATAATTCTAGAGGAACCCCGACTAATTTATGCACCTGCCAGTGCGTGCCAAGCTAAGTTAGACTGCCTTTTAACATTTTCATATACTTTCCTTCAAAACTATCCATGTTTATTAATGCTGGCTTGGTAATGCTATTCTCCTGCAGAGAAAAGGAAATGTGTTCATCTTAGCATTTTTGCCTACTTCCTCTACCTTCCTTCTTGTTTTAATTAACAATTGCTCAGTGCCCTGAGGACTGTCATTAATTAAAAGATTTTTAAAAATCCTCCAGGAATAACTAGAGCTGGTGTTTTCTTCTTTAAAAAAAAAAAAAAAAAAAAAAAAAAAACCCTGTGTGTGCTTGAGTTTGTGAAGCTTGAATTTGAATGGGATTTTCCTCTAAATGGCCCTTACCTTGTGAGTACATTTCCTGTCCAAGAGATTTGGCGGTAGATCTTATGCAACTGAGAGTTTCCAACATAGGAAATAAACTCCTCTGATGCTTTATTAATTCCTGCTTTGGTTAGGGTTGGCTGAAGGAGTTTTTGCACCGTGGGCATGAGTGTTTGGCCAGAAAGAATACAGACTTCTCAGACGTTACAATGGGGAAATCGCGCAGGTTGGTGGCTTCCTTTCTGTCATTGTTCTTACAAGGTAAAGGCATCTTAAAAGAAGCTAAAAACAGTCACCGTGGAGGCGGATGGGGGCGATAACGAGTCAGGGGACAGGGCTTCAAGCAATTAGGCTGTAACTTACACTAACTAATTACTATCTTGACCACTGATGGATTTCTTTTTTCTGCCTTTAGTCTATGAAAAAACAGATTAAATAAGAGACTATAAAGGGACCAAAATGATTTCAAAGGTGGCTTAATGAAAAAAGGATAAAATGTTCTGCAGTTTTATGGAAGGTTATAAACCTTATGAAGTGAGCCGTTTTCTGAGGATAAAACTCTGCCGTAAGGCCCGCCCCAAACCTTCTCTGATGCAGGACAGCAGTGTTTCCACTATCAAGGTCATCAGAAGACGTTCACAATAACTTATTGTGGTTTAAATCTTTAGAAATCCTTTCGTGTGTGCAAGAATGTATGTGTGTGTTCAAGTGCAGGTGCATGTTGTAGCCACGCATGTATGCGAACGTGTTGTGTGCAGGTCAGAAAACAACTTCAGTCTCGCCTCTTCCTCTTCCTCAGGTGCCAAACACCTTGAGACTGTTTCTTGTTGATCTGGAGGTCACAGAAAAGGCTGTTCTGGCTGACTAGATGCTCCAGGGCTCCACCTGTCTCTACCCACCTCAGCTCTGGGATTATGGCGCACACTGCCTATCCTGGAACAGAACTTGGGTCCTCACATGTCCACAGCAAGGACTTTACCAACTGAGTCATCTCTCCCGCTTTTAAATCCTTTCGTTGTAGTTTCTCAACTTCATTACAACATGAGCCACAGGAATGAAGTAAAGAATAATCTGTGCTTAGTTTGAACCGTGAAGACCAACATGACGTTATTGAAGGTGCCTAGGTGTGAAATGCTTGACAAACAGGACTTTTGCCCTATTTCCCATTCTCCCTGCCTACTTCAGCACCAACAGCAAACATACATTCTTCAACATTTTTCCTAGTCAGTCTTCTGCCCATTCCACTCATTGCATTTCTCTTGACCCTGTGGAACACCCTACAGCTCTGTATTGGACCACGAAATCCCACGTACTCAACTCCTCAAGAGCTCTGGGCAACATGTTCACCAACCTTAAATACAAAGAAAGTACTAGACTCAAGTCCATGCAATTCTGGATACTTTTTGTTCTTTGAATAATAGAGCTAGCTGTGGTGGCGCAAGCCTTTAATCTCAGCACTGGGAAGGCAGAGACAGGTGGATCTCTGAGTTCAAGGTCAGCCGGGGCTATGAAGGGAGTTCCAGGACAGCCAAGGACAAACAGAGAAATCCTGTATCAAGCAAAACAAAAATAAAACCAACCAAACAAAAAGAAAAGAAAACAATTGTGTTTAAAATCATGAAAACAGTACAAATACGTAATAAACTAAACACAGGAAAAGGATAATGTTGCCCTTTTTAGATTTCCATATTATTTTTAGATTTCCATATTATTTTTAGATTTCCATATTATTTTTAGATTTCCATATTATTTTTATGTGTTTCATAGCCACCATTCAACATGATGATCACAATGTCTTAAATTATATTTATCTTTCCATTTAGCTGCAAACAAAGATGCTTCTACATTGCTATCCAGCCACCATGTTTGTAATATCAATGGAGTATGTTCGCTAAGTTAGCAGACCAGTATTTGCTTAATTATTCCTTTGCAGTTGGATGTTCAGGCAGTTTCTGATATCATGAATGGGGCTGTCTCATTGTTGCTTACATATACTACCATTTCTTCAGGAAAGGGTGTCAAAGAGTTCATGGACTAACATCCATGGTAGCACTTGTGTTATGATAGGCATATTTTACACATCTCTTTTATCTTAAGATATATCAGTCATGCCAACTTTAATATTTGAAAGGGATGATTTTTTGTCCTGCTTTTTATATTTGGATAGCTTCAAATTTACAGGAAAACTGTAAGAGCAAAGAACTATATTGTCCGTCCTTTTCCAAAGGCTCAGTCATGTGCTGGCAACTGTTTCATCACATTCTTTAGAGTCAAAACTCCATCCCAGCACCTGGCCTTGCTCTGGTTACTATGTCTCACTAGTTATCTCAGCTGGGAGTTGCTCTTCTAGTTCTCCCATCACATTTATGCTGAAGGGCACATACCCACGCTAGGCATGGTGGATTATTCCACTGTATTCATTGCTGTTCTCATTGCTATGAGCAAAATATTGAACAGGAAGCAACTTAAAGAAAGGAGGGTTTGCTTTTGGCTCATGGTTCTAGGGGACACAGTTCATCATGGAGTGGAAAGCATTGCAACAGAAATGTAAGGTGGCTTGTCCCACTACATCCACAGTAAGAAAGCAGAGAGAGATGAATGCTGGTGTCTGACTACTTTATTCCTTTCATTCTGTCTAGGACCATAGGCTGGGGAATTTACCCACACTCAGGATGGGTCTTCTTCTTTTAGTTAAATATTTCTGGAAACCCATAGACATGGCCAGTCGTGTGTTTCCATGGTGATTGTAAGTCCAGTAAAGCAGTAATGAAGATGGACCAGCCAACCCATGATCACGGCACTAGGAGTCTGAGGCAGGAAGATTATGAAAGAGACTAGCCTGGGCTATACAGTGAGATCTTGTCTCAAAGAAAATGAAGAAACCAATGACATAAACCCCACAAGAATAAAAAAAAAATTGACAAAGCACTAAGCAAGGTCAATAACACTACTGAAGCAATTCTATCTGAATTAAATCTCACCACCCTTCTTTCAGAATCAACTGTCCCACTGAATGCCCATTTTCTGTTATCATTCTTTCAAGTATCTAGGTTTAACACATTCCCTCTCCTGCTGGCGATGTAGCTCCCAGATAGGGCCCTTTTCCTAGCATATTTGAGGCCCCTCTTTCCCATCACTATAAGAAAACCATCCAAAACGAAGGAGGTTTTTAACTTCCTGGCCAGCAATGTGGCTCAGTAGGTAAGGCTGTTTACTGCCATGGGGTCGAAGGAGAAAACTGACTCCAAAAAGATGCTGTTTGATCTTCATGTGTACATCACTATGCTCACAATATGTTTAATCATAACCTTCGTCTCCTCCTCTTTCTCCTCCTCCTTTTATTTTTTTTCACAAACTTCCCTTCTCCTTTAGCCAGTCAATAGATAGCCATTAAATCCTTAAATATTACTATTTTCTTGTCACTGAAGACCTGTATTTATATTTTCCAGAGGCACCTGCAATTCACCTGGCCCTTCACTCGGCTCACCCAAGCCACCAGGTCAGCCTGCATTCTGCATTAACAACTCTGAGTGGAACCTACACTGGCTTCTAGGAGAGAGAGGAGGAATGGGAGTTCTCCATAGACAGGTCTCTTGCAGTCACTGCTCTGTTCTCCATTAGTCAACTTCATCTGGGATGATTTTACATGAGTTATCTCCATTCCTTTCCTTCTCTCCCATCACTTCTTCCTTCTCCTATTGAGGTCTGGTCCTGAAAGCAGATCTCCAAGATGTTCAAGCATTTCTGATTTTATAGCCAAGGAACCAGGAACATATGGGCTTACTTATTAAGGGACATGCCCAGTGCTGTGATTGGGAACGTTTTTGTTGTCAATAGCATACAAAGGTCCAATATTAGCATCTTGCCAAGAACTATATTATTTTAGCTGTCAGAATTTGTTTCTGGATTTGTCCCCAAAATGAGCATTGGATCGCAATTTCCTTCTGATTTTTACTGTGTGTGTATGCATGTGTGTGTGTGTGTGTGTTTTTGTAGAAGAGAACATTATGGCTTTTGTTTCTTGCTAAGATTCAAAGATTTAATTTATTCATGTAACAAGTTCTTCCAGTCTTTAGCTTTTTTGTGTGTTTCAATATATCATTTAATGGCAATTGACATTTTGTGGGAAAAACATCCCAAAGAATTCACTTATAAAACTATTAGAACTTATCTGTGAGTTCAGCAACATTGTAAGGTACAAGCTCAATATATGAAAATGAATTATAATTCTATATTGTATAATAAACAACCAGGATATGGAACTAAGGAAGATATTTTTTTTTTATCTCCAATAGCATAAAAAGAATTACTAGGAATGAACTTAACAAAGAAAGGCCACAGAAAATCTTGAAAGCTAGATGTTGTTGAAAGAAATTAAGATCTAAATAAATAAGAACATATTTCAAACACATAGATTGAAAGATGAAAGACATCTATATTTTGAATTTCTCTTTTATTCATTTATTTATCAATACATGACAGTTTTTAATATCTCAAACTTTTGCAAGGCATTTATGCTTACATATTTGTCACAAGATTGAGTGATCAATGATAAAAATGAGACATGAAACTGTGCACAGGGGTTGAGAAATGGTCTTATTAAAAAATATTGAAAAGGATTCCCTTTGCGTCTGTGATGATTTTGCTCATGACAGTTCAGCCAAGCTGAAATGTATTCTCCACTGTTCTTTTTCTTGTATGATTCTAAGTTAGGTTTGGTCACTGGAAAAATTTATGCAAGATTTGACAGGTACAGGGAAATATCAGTAAATGTGCATGCAAGTGTAGGGCAGGACCCCGTCAGGCTGAAGTTCACCTACCCTGTGCTGATCTGAACTTACCATAGTCCTGTCAGGCAGTGGCATCCCCAACTCCTTCAGCCCTAGGCCTGGCACATATGGTACTTTGAAATCTAGATTTCCAGCTTCATATTTAGGCCACCCAATGGAATTAAGTTTGTGTTGGGAAGGATAACTAGGGGCGCATTCCAGATTGTCTTCCAATCCATGTTTAACTTTGCACATTTCTCTTTGCTTTTACCCCACCCACCTTACATGTCGTCTAGCTTTTCCTCTCAAGTGGGAGCCTGTTTTCATTCCATGCATTCAGGCTACCACCAGGCCTAGAGACAATTTTCTAGATGCGTTATTACCAGTCTGACCACTGGGTAAATTCTACAATAAATCTCTTATTATTACTGGCCATGGTCATTCTCACCTACTAGAATCTCAATCATATGCCAGAGGCCAAGTTTATGGTTCTCTAAAGTCATCATTTTTCTTTGTATTTGCATACACGACATTTTTTCTTTCTGAGGCCCAGGAACTGTGGTAAGATCATGGCCACTACTGTATGAGCTACAAATCTGTCCAACTTCCATTCATGTCTACAACTCTCATTCCTACCCTTTAGAGAACTCCTTGAATGCTTATTCTGTACCAAGGACTACCTAAAGCAAATTTCATTATTCATCTGATATCGTTGGAAATTACACAGAGTGGGCAGCTGTTGTTAAACTCTTTAGAAATGAAAACAGAATATTTCAAAGATGGTCAAGTTTTGATGTTCCCTCTTGGTTAGTAGATTATGAGCCTGGACGTACATTCGAGTCATCATAACCACCTGTTTGCTGAAAATGAACATATTTATAAACTCAGGACAAATGAAATCGCACAAAGATGCCGCATTGTTAGTAATATCAGGAAGCAGTGAAGTGGCCACTGGGTCAGAGGTCACACAGACAGACAGAAGATGGTTGTGCCAATAGTTGAGATGTAGAGTCACAGCTGCTTAAGGAACGCCCTTCCCTACAACACACTTAAGCCCTGTAACCATTTACCAACAACTTATTGGGGTTTTGAATATATTCACTCATTTTGGGAGAACTGATACCTCAAGACCCTGAGGATTTAAGTCTCCATTCAAGGTGTTTTCCCTCCCCACATGGAGAAATTTCATCATTTTCTTCCAAAAACTACAGCCTTAGATATAAAGGTTAAAAAAAAATTCACTAAATCTGTTCTTAGGTATCTTATCCTTGGACTTTGGTTTGCCATTTCTGAGCCCGAAGATTAAGGGACTTCAGTGACAAAATAAAACACGAGGACAGAGATGGACTATAAGACTGACTTATAATGACAAAATCTTCAAGCTGGGAAACCCCTTTGAAATCTATAATGGTACCATGAGCATCTTGAAAAAAATACAGATAAATGTAGACCAGATGAGATAAGCTGTGTCATCAGCTGGCACTCTACGTTTAGACTGTCTTGCATTACTTCCTAAGTGGCCACTGTATTGCAGCTGGATTGAGAGGGTAAAATTATGGACACAGAGAATTATTCCACTGAGACTGACAACCTAATGTTATCTAATAAAAATTTTTGTATCTAACCCCTAAGTGGTATTTCCCATCAAGGCTGTCATAAGTTTCAAGATCCATAGGAACAAAACATTATTTGTCTCCTTGGAAGCACAGTATAGGGCATTTATGAGGGATGGCTGGGACTAAATTTAAGTTTCTGTCTAGGCGACTAGAGACAAGGAAAGTATTTTGAGGATCGAGGGGCTTTCCAATGAAGCAAAAAGAAGCCATGTTGTCTATCCATACTGTAAAAATTTTTTCATTCAACCGTTTTTTTTTTCCAGCATGAAAATGGGTAGATAATGGATGACATTTAAGAAATAAATACAATATTTTATTAATGCCCAGCAAACTTCATAGAGGCATAATATATTTTGATTTTACTCATCCTCACTCATCTTGCCAATTCTTCATAGGTCCACCCTCCTTGTCCCCCAAGAGACAGCATTTTTAAAAGTGAATTAACATTGAGATATGCGTGTAGACTGCTTGACTTGATACACTCTCATGTAAACTTTTCCCCCAGCCTTACTAAGCCATGATTAATACAACTTATGTACATCTAAAGCACACAGTAGGTTCATTTGATGTAAGTAAACATTGTAAAATGGTGGTGGTTGAAACGAAGACAATGAATTTACCCATCATCTTATATCTTTGTCCTCTTCCCACCCTCCCCCGCCCCCAACAATACATCTTTTCTAGTCTCGTTAGAACCTTGAGTATGCACTCCTTTCTTGCTGACTAAAGTTACTGGGCTGCACATTAGATCTCCAGAACGTAGTCACCTTACAGATGAATGTTCATTCTCTTAGACAGACATCTGGTCCCTCTCACATCCCAGGCCTAGTAAACAGCATCCTATTCTCTGTACATCAGATCCTCCAATGTTTGTCTTTCCAGGTTTGGTTCATGTCCCTTAGTATCAGAGCCTCCTAGGCCAGCGTTACATTGTGAAGAGTAAAAGCTCCTTCATTTTAAAAGCAGAATATGAGTCCCATTTAGCCTTGTGTTTGCAGCTTTAATTTCAGGTTAATTTTTGGTTATGGCTTAAGACAAAGACCTGATGCCATCTTTTTGCATATGGAGTTCTAGTCCTAAAGCTATTCATTAAGGAGATGATCATATCCTGCTGTGGAGTCTTGATGACTGGAGGATTAATCAACCTCACGTGTCAGACTTGTTTCTGGGCTCTTTATTACTTCCCATTGCTCTGTCTGTCTACTTTTTATGCCATTACCAAAATATTTTGATGTCTGTAGCTCTGTAATGTAATTTGAAATAAATAAGTATGATGTGCCGGGTGGTGGTGGCGCACACCTTTAATCCCAGCACTCAGGAGGCAGAGGCAGGTGGATCCCTCTGAGTTCAAGGCCAGCCTGGTTTACAATGCAAGTCCAGGACAGCCAGGGCTACACAGAGAAACCCTGTCTCGAAAAAAAAAAAAAAGATATGATGTGTCTAGTATTGTTATTCTTTGTTGAGATTGCTTCAGAAAATTTGGACCTTCTGTGGTTCCATTTGGGTTTAATGTTTGTTTGTTTCTGTGAAAATGTCATTGGTGTTTATATAACATGTCAAATTAATATGTGGATAATATCGGGTAATACGGACATGCTATCCATGTCAGTTCTTCCAGACCGTGAGTATAGGATATCTTCCTATTTGTGTATTTAACTTCTTTCATTAGTATTTTGAAGCTTTTAGTGTATAGATCATTAATTTCTTTGGTTAAACTTATTTGTTAGCATTTTATTTTTTGATTCTATTATTAATAATACCACTTTATTTATTCTTTTGGGGGTAGGTTGCTGTTAGTATAAATAAATATTAACATATCTTTGTAAGGTCATTTTGGATCACCAACTTTATTGTTGTTGTTGTTATTATTATTACTATTATGGTTATTATTATCATTACTATTATTATTACTTTTTTCTTTTTTGTTTTTTAATACAGGGTTTCTCTGTGTAGCCATGGCTGTTCTAGACTCCCTTTGTAGACCAGGCTGACCTTGAACTTACAGAGATCCACTGCCTCTGCCTCCTGAGTGCTGGGATTAAAGGTATGCACCATCATACCCATTTTAAAATAATTTATTTATTATTATTTTATGTGCATTGGTATGAAGGTATCAGATCCCATGGAACTGGAGCTGAGCACAGCTCTGAGCTACCATGTGGGTGCTCAAAAATGAACCTGGGTCCTTTGGGGGATCACCCAGTGCTCTTAACCACTGAGCCATTTCTTCAGCCCCCAACTAACAATTGGATTTATTATTTCTTATCGTTTTGCTTAAGTGGAATATTTAAGGTTTTGCCTTTAATAGAATAATGTCTTTCATAAATGATAAAGTTTTACTTCTTTTCCAATGTTGATGCCTTTTTTTTCTTTGTCTAAAACTACATTGATATCAGGTAAGGCAGATAAATCAGTGTAAGGCATATTTATTCAGAAATAAGCTTAGGTGTTTATTGCCTGTTTATTTCAATAGATGGGCTTTAGTAGCTAAAAGTGAAATAATACAAGTATGTATCAAATTATGGGTGGATGAGGAAGCTGTGACATAGCCCAGGGATGGCATATTATTTGACAATGGAAAAGAAGGAAGCCCTGACCTATCTGCTACAATATGGGTGCCCTTGAAAATATGCTGAATGAAGGAAGCCTGTCATGAAAACCACACAGAGCATGATCTCACTTATATGACATGTCTACAACAAGCAAACCTTGAGAGAAAAGCCAGCCATTGATTGACTAGCATTAGCAGGGTTTGGCAGGGAATGAGCAGCGGTCTTCCCCTTAGTGTTTTGAAGTTGTTCTATAATTAGATTACAGTGATGGTTGTGCATCTGTCAAATATTGTGAAAATATTGATTTGTAGACTTTAAAACAGGTGAACTTTTGACAGCTGTCTCTGAACAATACTGTTAGAAAATGGAGCAACAGCAGCTTTCTCTTTTCATATAGCGCGCCTCCGTCTCCCAGGCATGTGTGCTTTCCGCAGTGTTATCCTTGAGGAATCTAAGAGGAAATGGCTACTGCTTATGCTTCAAGGTCCAGTGGAGGCATGGCTACCCCGGATGGAAACAGTGCTGGGCATGAGTTCCTTCCTTATCCCACTAAAGAAGCTTGATCTGCCCTCCTGTGTTATCTTCATGACCCATGGTGGGTTATTCATTTTCATTCAGCCAAATAATTCCTAGTCATGCTTGAAGTTTCTTCTTTTTCTTCTTCTCTCACCTTATCTCGTTCTCTTCACCCTTTCAAGAGACTGTACACTTATCAAGTACTAAAATACCATCTTTAGAAAACATTACTCTTACTTGTTAATATGACAATGTTGTCTCTACCCTCAATTCACTGAAGAGACACTGCATATTAATTATATACTAGACTATGTTACTATAGAGGAGCCAGAGATAAATGACCCAATTTCCGCTGAGAAGAATCTTTCAGTATATGCAAAGTGATAGATAGCGAGACTTTCATGCAGCCAGCTTTCTGACAATACCTAGCAAAGCTACAGGAACAGGAGGCAGGTGTGCTTCTTTTAATCAGAAGAAATAGGGTGACCTCCAAATCCACCTGGAGTTTTGGTACATCTGGAAGAGATAGGGTGGCCTCCAAATCCACCTTGAGTCTCAATACATCTGGCATAATGTCAATTTGCTTCAGAAACTTCCCAGGCATCATGAGTCAAATTATTAAAGAAAATCATAGGGGCTTATGGTTAATTGACCTTATTTCCTAATGGACACTGCTGGCCAATGTAACTTTGCTGTTGAACCCTGAAGTCAATAGAGTCATGCTGTCAATGGTAATTCTCATACAAGGAACCTGAGTGCAAGGACACTAAAAAGTAAAGGAAGTTTCAAAGATTCAATGCTGTTTCTTTCTTTGTTTCCTTTTGACTTTGAGACACCTTAGGCTGGACTTAATACCTTCTTTATGACCTAAGTTGCTTACAAAGCTATAATCCTCCTGCCTCTGGCTTTTGAGTGCTCAGATTACATGCATGTTCAACTAGGTTAGGTCTAGGGTTTTGTATTTCTTTTCTTTTTTAAAAAGACTTATTTATTTATTATGTGTACAATGCTGTGCCTGCATGAATGCCTGCATGTCAGAAGAGGACATTAGATCACATTATAGATGGTTGTGAGCCACCAAGTGGATGCTGGGAATTGAACTCAGGACCACTGGAAGAGAAGTCAGTGCTCTTACCTTCTGAGCCACCTGTCCAGCTCAGGATTTTGTATTTCTAAATCACAAAGCTCCATGTGCACATATCCATGTGTATGTATATGGGTTCCTCTGCCCATGTGTGCATGTGTGGAAGAGGTTGATATGGACTGTCTTCTTCAGTTGCTCTCTACCTCAGCTTTCAGACAAGCTCCCTCACTGAGCCAGGAGCCAGAGGGTTGAAGTAGACTATCAGTCTAACAAGCCACGAGGATCTGCCCATCTCCCTCTGTAAGCACGGAGGTGACAGATCCACATCACTCAACTTGGGCTTTATGTGGGTGCTGGGGCTCAAACTCAGGTTTTCATGATTTAGCAGCAAGCACTTTACCCACTAAACCATTTCTCCAGCTGGAAAACTTTTTCATAGAAAAACAAGCATCAAACCCATACAATATCTAGAAGAAACGACATCAAAACTCCCAAACAGACCTCCTCGCCCCGTCCCCCACCCACCCAAAATCAAACCAAGCAGCCTGACTCTGCTTCCTCATATGAATTCTGGGTATAGGTCTTGGTATCTGTAACCATCAGCTGTTGGATGAAGCCTTTTAGAAGACAGTTATACCAGGCTCCTGTCTGCTGGAAGGGGGCAGGGGTGGGTGTCAAGGACATCACAGGAAGACTTATAGAGCAAACTAACCTGGGCCTACAGGGACTCACTGAGACTGAACCACCAACCAAAGAGCTTGCATGGGCTGGACCTAGACTTTGTACATATATGTAGCAGATGTGCAGTGTGGTCATTATGTGGGTCCCCGAATAATGGGAGTAGAGGCTCTCTTTGACTCTGTTGCCAGCCTTTGGATCCCTTTCCCCTAGCTGGGTTGCCTTTCCTGGCCTCAATGGGAGAAGATGGTGTCAAGGTGTGTTGGTACCCCTTAGGGGCTCTCCTTCTTCCCTGAGAAGAAGGAGAAGAGAAGAGACTGGGGGGCGGAATATGACGGCGGAGCTGGGAGGAGAGGAGGGAGGGGCTGGGAGCAGGCTGTAAAGTGAATAAATAAATAAAAAATTTAAAACACGGGGCCTTCTTATGGCATTGTCTTTGTACCCCGCTACAGGCTTCCAATTTCTGCAGATGGAATCCCTTTAAGATACTTAGAGTAGGTGAGCAAGCTGGGCTCTGAGGTGTGATGCTTCCTCTCTGGGCCATGGCGTCACTATCACAGGTGCCCATTCAAGGTGTGAAGGTGTGAACTTATGATGTTACATAAGTCTATCTCTCCCTCCACATGGAGTTCTGTGTCAGTTATTAAATTTTGGTGACTATGGGACCACTCAGGATCACCCTGTACCAAAAAGCAAGAAGACGTGAAGTAAATAGCATTTTTTCTTTTCCCTTCCTTCCTTCCTTCCTTTCTTTCTTTCTTTCTTTCGGATCAGAGGCCATGAACCCTGATCCCTTGTGTGGCCACTAGTTATTTATACCCAGACTCTGATGTCTACATGCCCCAACACCAATTATCTACCGCCTCAACTTTCCTGTTGGGTTGTCTCCATGCAGGGAGCCTGTCATTCACCTTCCTTCTCGGCTAGACCCTGGGCTCAGTTGCTTCTTGTGGAACACTGCCTGGCACAGAATGAGATCTTAAGAATCTTCAATTCAGCCAGGCAATAGTGGCGCCCGCCTTTAATCCCAGCAGAGGCAGAGGCAGAGGCAAGTGGATCTCTGTGAGTTTGAGGCCAGCCTGGTCTATAAAGTGAGTCCAGGAAAACCAAGACTGTACAAGGAAACCCTTGTCTTTAAAAACCAAACCAAACCAAACCAAAACCAAAACCAAAACCAAAACCAAAACCAAAACCAAAAACAACCCAGAAGCATCTTGAGTTTCAACTTTCTGTTATGCTCTAGGCTCATGCTTGTTTAATGACTGTGTAAACCTCTCCTGTCATCTCTTGGAGTTTATGTAAGGGCAGACAGAATACTTGTCATCTATGGCATTTTATTAGATGATTATCTGCAAGGCACATTATTGTTCTTGGGACCCAAATAGAATGGGGGAGAGAGAATTCCAACTTTAAGAACTTTCAAGAATCAGAGAAACTAAAATGCGCTATTCTGTTTTAACATCTTCCAAGTGATAGACAATAAGAAAGCCATCAAATCAGGATCAGTCTTTTTTTTTTTCTGAGAGTGATCAAAAGGAAACATAAAAAGATGTCAGTCTGACAGACCAATGGCTGCTATTTCAGATTTGTAACCAGAAAACAAGGCCAGGCTATGGCTCCTGGTGTGAAATTGCAAAGCTTCTATATATTCCAAGAGATCTCAGTGGAACAACTAATTTTATTTCACAGTCATCCTCCGCATCTCCCACATCCATAGCAACTGCCACACCTGATGGGAGGCAGCCAAACGTGGGGATGGAGTTATAAACCTGCAGACACTCCTCTTCCAAACATTTAAAAAAATGTAGAACCATTTTTTTCCAAACCCAAGAGATTTATAAATCCTGGTTGCTCAAGGATAAGGAGGCAATTCGTAAGAGCAGAGTGTATCATGGATGGCAAACTGCTGAATGTTCTTCAGCACTGTCTGGCATCTCTTCCTCCCATCATCTTTCCCCGGCTGCTCTCACCTCCTACATCTCCACATTATTGTTAGTTATTGCTGCCTTGCCTCTGTCCGCTGGCCTCAGGCATTCTTTCATTTTCTTGCTGTTTCTATGAGCCTCATCCCATTAAAATTTATCTTTTATATTTCCAGACACCAATAAAAAGAGAGATTTCATGTCCAAGTGCATACTGGGTTTAATATTTGAGAATCTGCTTTCTGTATACCTATTTCAGAGTTCTTTTCATTTAAGTAGATGGCTTCAGAGACACATTGATGCACTATGGTGCATGTGGAAACAGGAGTTTAGACAGTGCATTGAGACTACAGGCCTTCATCTGTAGCTACATGGAGAGAAGTCTATTAACCCTATGCACAATGGGACTGAGCTTTGATCTTCAAAAGTAAAAGCCCACTTTGTACATCTGTTGACTCATTACTTATTCAAATGCCATTGCTTGATATTATTTTTGTTAGACAGTCTGTTTTATCATTCACGTCAATATTCAGATAATTGAAAAATTAAATATCTTTATTTACACTACAAGTTTCCCATGTGAAACATTTCAAGCATTTCTTCATGAAGCAATGTTAACATTTGATAGAAAATCCCCACGTTCTGGTAATAAAACATCTCTCAGCTTTGACAAAGCAATACCATCTTCCTTTATTTTCCGAAGCTGATTAGTTTAGAAGCTACCAATGGTAGAATGATCACATTGGAGGGCAGTGACGTGAGAATACGACACCAGCTGTGCAAGGCGACAACTCTTCTCTTGGTTTCTAGGCATGTTGATTTCAAGCTAGGATCTTTGAAGCTGTTCAAGCCACACACCCTTCCAAGAATTACATGAGCAGATTTACAGAAAGTTTTATGGTGCTCAGGGGAGCATCTGGTTTATGTTTGTCTTCTGCCTTTTACCATGTCCAACTTCTACCACCTTGGGGGAGTTCCTGAGTTTCTCTAAGCTTCAATTCTTTACCTACTAAGGGGGTGGTTTCTGGAGCCGCTGCCAACTCTAATCTAAATAAGAAGGCTTAATTTAGCATCCAGCACTTACCAGCTCTTCAATAAACAACTGACTGAAAAATTAACGGAACAACAAAAACACCGTATTTAACACAACAATCTATAATGGTTCACCAAGCAAATACTGAGCAAGCTGTGTAAAATTTTTTTTTTTGGAGAAAAGAATAGAGGGTCAGATATTGGGTGAGATGTGGGGCATTTTCTGTTGAACGGGTGGGAGAATCTCTGGCTGCTAGATGCCCTCTTTGAAGCTGACAGTATTCACAGCACAAGAAAAGCTCAATGAGTCCTAAAGTAATATTCTTTGCTGACTTGGTTTATCTCAGTGTTTCTCTAACTTCTGTGTCTTAGTCAATGTCCTGTTGCTGTAAAGAGATGGTGACACGGCAGCTCTTATGAAAAGGGAAGATTTCACTGCGGGTTTAGTCCATTGGCACAGCGGGACGCACCCCACAGCGGGAAGCGTGGTGGGGTGCAGGCAGACACAGAGCTGGAGAGGCAGCTGAGAGTTCTATATCTGGATTGGCAGGCAGGGGGAGAAGAGCGGCACTGCGCCTGGCTTGCCTATTTGAAATCCTGAAGCCCCACCTCCGGTGACACACTTCCTCCAACAAGGTCACACCTCCTAATAGTGCCTGCCCCCCCCAAGCCTTCAAATCTATGAACCTATGGGGGGAATTCTTCTTCAAAAAATGACATTCTGCCACTGTTATCATTCCTCCTGATTTTTTTAATGAGTATTTTTTCCCTCAAAAATTTTCCCATATTCTCCTTCTGTAGTCTCCTTTACGTTCAAAGCTCCATAATTTATCTAATACTTGGTATTTCTGGATACACTGGGAAATGATCATGTGGTTTATAATTATTTATTTTCTTTAAATATTACTCCTCTTTAGTAGTTGTTTCCTTAATTAATCAGTCATTGAATATGGTGGGCATCAATCAATATTGCTCAAATTTCTAAATATTCATAAAAATAGCCCTGCAATTTGATAAAATCCAACACCCATTCATGTTTAAAGTTTTGGAGAGATCGGGGATACAAGGCACTTTCCTCAACATAATAAAGGCTAAATACAGCAAGCCAATAGCCAAAATCAAATTAGATGGTGAGATACTCAAGGAAATTCCTCTAAAATTGGGAACAAGGCAAGGCTGCCCACTCTCTCCATGTTTCTTCAATATAGTACTCGAAGTTCTAGCCAGAGCAATAAGACAACAGAAGGAGATCAGGGGTATCCAAATGGGAAAGGAGGAAGTCAAATTATTCCTCTTTGCAGATGATATGATATGGTATATAAGTGACCCTCAAAATTCCACCAGAGAACTCCTACAGCTGATAAACACCTTCAGCAAATTAGCTGGATACAAAATTAACTCAAATAAGTCTGTAGCCTTCCTATACACAAATGACAAGCTTGCAGAGGAAGAAATTAGGAAAACCACACTATTCACATTAGCCACAAGCAATATAAAATATTTAGGAGTTACTCTAACCAAGCAAGTGAAGGACTTGTTTGAAAAAAATTTCAAAACTCTGAAGAAAGAGATTGAAGATGACATGAGAGAATGGAATGGTCATCCTTGCTCATGGATTGGGAGAATTAACATAGTAAAAATGGCCATCTTACCAAAAGCAATCTACAGATTCACTGCAATCCATTTCAAAATACCTACACAATTTTTTAAAGACATTGAAAGTTCAATTCTGAACTTCATATGGAAAAACAAAAAACCCAGAATAGCTAAAACAATCTTGTACAATAAAAGATCCTCCAGAGGAATCTCCATACCTGATCTCAAGCTGTACTATAAAGCAATAGTAATTAAAACAGCATAGTACTGGCACAGCAACAGGCTGGTTGATCAGTGGAATCGAATCGAAGACCCAGATATGAAACCACACACATATGGTCACTTGATTTTTTTCTTTTTTTTTTTTTTTATTAATTTATTCTTGTTACATCTCAATGTTTATCCCATCCCTTGTATTCTCCCATTTCTCCCCCCCCCCATTTTCCCATTATTCCCCTCCCCTATGACTGTTCCTGAGGGGATTACCTCCCCCTATATATTCTCATAGGGTATCAAGTCTCTTCTTGGCTACCTGCTGTCCTTCCTCTGCGTCACTTGATTTTTGACAAAGAAGTCAAATCCATTCAATGGAAAAAGGATAGCATCTTCAACAAATGGTGCTGGTCTAACTGAATGTCTATGTGTAAAAAAATGCAACTGGACCCATATTTGTCACCTTGCACAAAACTCAAATCCAAGTGGATCAAAGACCTCAACATAAAACCAGAGACACTAAGTCAGTTAGAAAAAAATTGGGGAAGAGCCTGGAATACATTGGCACAGGAGACAACTTCCTAAACAGAGCACCAACAACCCAGGCCTTAAGGTCAACAATTAATAAATGGGACCTCATGAGGCCGAGAAGCTTCTGTAAGGCAGGAGACACTGTCAAGAGAACAAAGGGACAGCCTACAGACTGGGAAAAGATCTTCACCAACCCTACATCTGACAAAGGTCTAATATCCAAAAATATATAAAGAGCTCAAGAAATTAAACACTACCAAACCAAATAACCTAATTGAGAAATGGGGCTCAGAACTAAACAGAGAATTCTCAACAGAGGAATATCAAATGGCTAAGAAACACTTAAAGAAATGCTCAACCTCCTTAGTCATCAGGGAAATGCAAATCAAAACGACTCTGAGATTCCATCTTACACCCATCAGAATGACTAAGATCAAAAATTCAAGTGACACCACATGCTGGCGAGGATGTGGAGAGAGAGGAACACTCCTTCATTGCTGGTGGGAATGCAAACTAGTATAGCTACTTTGGAAATCTATCTGGTGCTATCTCAGAAAAATGGGAATAGGGCTTCCTCAAGACCCAGCTATTCCACTCCTTGGAATATACACAGAAGATGTTCCAGCACACAACAAGAAAATTTGCTCAACCATGTTCATAGCAACCTTATTCATAATAGCCAGAACATGGAAACAGCCTAAGTGTCCCTCAATAGAAGAATGGATAAAGAAACTGTGATACATTTACACTATGGAATACTACTCAGCTATTAAAAACAAGGAATTCCCAAAATTTGTGGACAAATGGATTGAGCTAGAAATGATCAAATGAGTGAGTTAACCCAGAAGCAGAAAGACTCAAATGGTATATACTCACTTATATCTGCATACTAGCCCAAGGGGCATGACCCATGAAAGCCTTCACTTACCAGGATACTAGGACAGAGGGGAGGACATCCTATTGGGACTCTAGATGAGAGAAGCATGGGAGAATAGCAAAGTAGAAGGATCCAGAGGGTCCTAGAAACCTACAAGAAGAACATTATGATAGGCAGATTTGGGCCCAGGAGTCCCGCTCAAACTATGGCACCAGCCAAGGACAATACAGGCTGTAAACTTCAAACCCCTACCCAGATCTAGCCAATGGACAGAACATTCTCCACAGCTGAGTGGAGAGTGGGGTATGACTTTCACACGTACTCTGGTGCCTCATATTTGACTGTGTCACCTGGAGGGGGAGACCTGGTGGCACTCAGAGGAAGGATAGCAGGCTACCAAGAAGAGATTTGATACCCTATGAGCATATAAAGGGGGAGGAGGTCCCCCTCAGGCACAGTCATAGGGGAGGGGAGTAAGGGGAAAATGGGAGGGAGGGAGGAATAGGAGGATACAAGGGATGGGACAACCATTGAGATGTAACAAGAATAATAATAAAAAAAAAAGATACACACACACACACACACACACACAGCCCTGCAAGATAGATTAACTTGGTCATATACTTTGCTTAAGCTGACAGAATCTAAAACACAACCAAGCAAATGAATTCCACACTGAACTCTAGGTACTACACTTATGCTTCTAGTGGAAGTACTGAGACTCCCTGATAGGACCACAGAGTCCACACTCTGCAAGAATCCAGTAGTATATCAAAAAGTCATTTTGTTTCCATCCAGACAAGGGTGACTGAAATATTTTAAACATTTCATTAAAGTATTTAATGGAGAGCATGGAAAGCAATTTGGAAACTTAAAGAGCCACAGAAGTGGTGCACCAGAGAAATCCTGTCTGAGAATTCTGGGTGTAGAAATTTGTCTAACAGTGCCTGGTTAGGTTACCTCCTGACACCACGTACTCATTGGTGGGACTGACATCTAGGTGGCACTCAGACCATATCAGACTCTTTCTCTTTCCAGCAATCCAGAACATCCATGGGACTCCATTCCTTCCTTTCTGTTTTTTTTTTTTCCTTGAGACTAATTATTGCCAGAAATATGGACTACAAGGGCAGGAAACAAAAAATAATCAAGAGAGAAATAAAACCTCAAAAAAAAAAATCCAAATTCACAGGAAACTGAAACCCATGGCCTAAACACATCAAAGGGAGAGCTGGCTCTGGGCTAAAAGTGTTGCCTTTCTCCCCAAAACATTAATGTGTTGATTGTTGTAGAAATCAGTAGACACATTTTATGGGAAAAACCACTTAAGTCTGAAAAGAACATCAGAAGTTTTCTCAAACACAAGCAATATGTCTGAAAACAACGCCACACTTTGACCTAGGACAATAGCTAGGTGAAAATTATGAATAAACAACACGGAGATAGTTTGCTTCCGTAGATGGTCATGTGTTACGGGTAATTTGGGGGCTAGTTTTCCAATCAATGGTGCCTGCAGCTAGTACTTTCACATTTAAAATGGACATTAAGGTACAAACATCACTTTCATTTTTTCCCCCTAAATGAGTTGCTTAGTGGGAGTTTGTCCCCGCAAAAAGGCACACAGATAAAGACCAGTATTTGAAACGAGTCATATTGCATCATAGCTAGGAACAGCAAAACACTGCAAAGGTCTTTTATATAACATATTGCGAGCTACCAGCTGTTTTTCTGATCCACAGAGCGCAGCCCATGCTGAGAGATGGCTGCCCAGGGGCCAGGCGCTCATTCTGTCTTGATCCACAGGCTCTCTCCTGGTGGATCAGATGGTCTCTCAGCTTTAAAATCAGTATTGCTATCACATGCTCATCTGTCGCCTCACGGGACAGGAGCTGCAAGAAATACGGAAGGAAATTGTTCCTGTTAGGGAACAGCTAGATTTATTTCTGTTCTTAAAAAAAAAAAAAAAAAAAAATCCGCCATGTACAATGGGAATGCTAAAATGATACCTAACAAGAAAAAGTATTTATCCTGTTCCGCCCAAATAGTAATAGAGTCAACAGGATAACACAGTGTTTCTGCTTTCCAGCCTTATTTGTAGCCTGTCCTGGGCTGAGCTCACTGAATGTTTCAAGGGATGTGGAGGAGGTGCATTTGTCTCAAAAACTCTCGCCCAGAGATCTCTCAGCGCGGCTGCCATTGTTGCTTCTGTGTCTGGGAGCTGCGAGTTCGCGAGGATCCCTCTCAACGTGGGGTATCAAATTCACGGACTTCCCCATGTTTTTATTTATTCTCCAATTGCTTTGAATTGAAAGACTGTAACCATTTTGGGGAAAGCAATTTCAATTTTGAACTCATTTTCCAAGCCCTGAATAAAGTGCTTTCACTTACCAAAGAGCTATATCCTCCTCCTGAGAGGTCATTAGCCCTCTGCCCTTTGGTTTCTTCACATGAACAGCAGGACACTGACTTCCAGAAAGTCTTTGTGAAGCTCACTGATGCAAAACGGCCTTTCTGAAGCCTGGGCTCACAGGAAAAGCCTCCAATCTCAAAGCACATACTCTGCCCACCCATCCGTCCATCCACCCACCCACCCATCCATCTACCCATCTGTCAGTCTATCCATCCAACCATCCATCCATCCACCCATCCATCCATCCATCCATCCATCCCTGTTAAATATGGCCAGGAACAAATGGACAAGCCCCCATGATTACATTGCTTACCGTGTAATATGGGGGTCAGATCATTTATATGCTCTGTTATTCTCACAGCGCTATGATTGGCTGGTAATCACAGGCTGTTGTTTATTTTTAAGGTTTAATAATGTTGAGTTTTGTTCAGAGTATATTCTGTGACATGAAAATATTCAGAGGCAGCATCTTCAGTTTAAATACATAAAATATATTTCCAAGAGCAAACATGACACTTGGCCTCTACGACACAGCCTGCCAGAGACTCCTAAACAGCAAAGTATCTTACTTAAGATGGGAGGAAACCATAAATATATTTGGTATATCGTAACACTGAATACAGGGCTGAAAGTACAGAAAAAAAGATGCTTGTGTGATAAATCGCTGACCAAGGATTTCATTCAGAAAAAAGCAGAATCAATCCTGTGGGTCTCAGAGCATAATAAAAGGAAATACTAGATGCAAAGGCTGATTAGTGAAAAATACATTCAGGAGACACCATGGCATGAACCACTTGGGACTAGTGAGTCATTAGAAGCTTTTAAGATTCTCATAACAGATGACATCGTGTGGGTTCCTTTCAATCCTGACTCTACCCTCGTCATTCTCTTTCTTGGGCTGCTCTTTCAAGTGAGTAGATTGCAGTATAATATATCTTGACATCATTACCTGAACTATCAGCTCGGTTCAATTGTTATGCAAGCAATGTGACTGCAAATGATGGCTGTGCATAGGGATGCTACTGAGCAAGGAAGAAAATTCGAGCCACGTCCACTGCCTGCTGCCAGCGGCTTAATCTGAAATAACATCTGTGAGGGAGCATGCGACGCTCTGATCCAACAATGCATTTGATGGGCAAAGTGTCTATAATGAAAATTTTAGTACAAGGGAATTGGGAGGTAGATGGGCCTACCTCTGCCTGGTGATGCCCTCACCTCCACACCTCTGTGTCCACACCCTCACCACTGACCTCTATCAACGGTTTCAGAAAGGGGAGATGGGGGAATCTGCATTGCACACTGTTTTTCCAAATCAGGATTCCAATCCCAGGGCTATTTTTCCTCCCATGCGTGCACAGTTACTTAAATCCATTTACGGCCTCCAGAAAGCTCACAAAATGTTCACCTCTGTGTAACCTTGACTCAGACAAGCACTTAATTTAAAAAGGTGTTTTGTAATCAGCGCCTGTGAATACATATGAGGTATAATCTCTTGTTTTGTTTTTTCCTTCCTAAGAAATGAGTACCTGGCATTAAAAAAATAACTGTATTTAAAGGGGATTGCAGATGGTAGGAATCACTGGTGTTGAGAGACAGAACATCGATGAAAGGATGGCAGAGAGACACACCCTGGGAAACATCTCCTGGTGCACAAATCCATAGCATGCCTGTGTCTGCTTTTATTTATTTATTTTTTTAGGATAAAAACATAGAAAAAAACTGTATGCATGTACGTGTGCATGCACATGAGTGTGTTTGCATGTGTGCACACGTGTGTATGGACTGCATATGTTCAGGTACACATATTCATCAGGATGCAAAGACTCGGGGGAATTCCTTGGCAGTTTCATGTTTCCCCCATTCCTCAGCAGGTGCTGCTAAGATGCCTGCAGGCTTGATAATGTGTCTATTATCAGCAACCACTCCCTGTATATTAAGAAGATCCTGGCTGCCTAACTGTTGAAGGACGTTGCCTTAGTGACAACATCATGTAAGCTCCCATTTTCATACTTATCACCGTACAAGGTTTCAGAGCTCCTGGTGCAAAGTGGGCACTCAGTACAAATGATGATCATTTTGGAAGAGAAAGAGACAGCAAATGGATCCTAATGCACAGTGCTTTATGTGGCAGCCATCACAGGATCTATACCTAAAATACCATCGGAGCACTGTCTAAGCCTGCAGTGTCCCAAGAGGGTGTTGTAACAGTCATCTGCTCAACAAAGGGTGTGTATGTGTGTTTGTTTAACTCTTTGAATTAAGAATCCTCAGATCTTGTTTCAGAAATTAAATGCGAGAAATTGAGTGGGTAAGGGATAAATAAATAACATGGTGATATGTATCCATCCTAATTATGGCAGATAAAAAAGTAGAGGATAGTGATGGAGGTCTTACAAGTTATCATGTACCTTTGGAATCAGGACTATGAAGGTCGTAAAGCATGTGTCCAGGAGGAAATAAAGACGGGTCCAATCAACAGCTAGTCAGCAGCCAGGCTCAGCCCGGGGAACCTGTCGTCCTAATGTCTGTACGGAACATGGCTGTGGCTCTCCTTCAGCCCTGAACTTTGCTGGATCCTGTTGCCTCCTTCATCCCCAGCTCATAGCATCTGTAGAGTCATGTCTTTGAGGAAGCATAGGAGTTACTGGTCTATCACCTCAGTTCATATGTGCTATTTCATTTTCCTCCCTGGGTCAACTAAGCCTTGCTTGGATCAATTTCTGCTTCTAGATCCTCACTGTAATGTTCATTTCCTGATCATGTGCGTAAATTCAGACATGACTTCCTGTCCAGTACCCTGGGGTCCAGTCAGAAAGGGGCCCATCAAGAATCAGGAAGCATGTTCACGGTGCAAACTGTAAGTTCATCACAGACTATGGACAAAGTTCTAGAGAAACAGTTGAAGGGGCCGGGTATGGTGGCACACGCCTTTAATTCCAGCACTCGGGAGGCAGAGGCAGGCGGATCGCTGTGAGTTCGAGGCCAGCCTGGTCTACAAAGCGAGTCTAGGATAGCCAAGGCTACACAGAGAAACCCTGTCTTGAAAAACCAAAAAACCAAACAACAACAACAAAAGAGCAAAGAAACAGTTGAAGAGCCAGGCCAGGAGAAAACCCTGAGGAGCTCCTTCACAGAAGAGTGAGTGCTGCGCCCAGCTCATAGCAATCGCATGCTTCTCTCATCTTCCACTCCAACTACTTGCTGGTGCTTCCGGTTTTCAAAACAAAAACAAAACCAAAAACAACAATAACAGCAGGTCAGAGGGAGAGGAGGGATTCAATCTTGCTATAGAGCACAGAAGACGGTAAGGAAGTCTGAAGGACACGTCTGAAGGGCCAAAGAGAACCCGTAGCCTCTTCATCTCTGTCTATGCCTAAACATCATCAGACCCTCAAGTTACTACCCCTGTTCCCACGCTGATCTTGTCATTGTCAGCCACCAGACCTTGGGACAGATGCTGCGCTTTTGAGGACCTTCAGTAAGTGTTTCTGGATGTTCTTCCTTAAGGTGACCTCACCCGGAGACTCCTGTTCCCTGCTGGGAAGAAGAGTCCTACAAGAACCCAAAAAGCATAGTGTGTTGTAAAGTTCCGGGCTCTGTGCTAAGAAGACCTGGTTTCAAGTTCACTTGACACTTTCGGCTGTTTGACCATGTTGACTCTCGGAACCTCACCTGTAAAGCAGGTGTGGTGGTTTGAATAGGTTTGGCCCCCATAGACTCATGTGTTTGAATGCTTGACCCATAGAGAGTGACACTATTAGAGGGTGTGGGTGTGTTGGAGTAGGCGTGGCCTTATTGGAGTAGGCATGGCCTTGTTGGAGTAGGTGTGGCCTTATTGGAGTAGGTGTGTCCTTGTTGGAGTAGGTGTGTCCTTGTTGGAGCAGGCATGGCCTTGTTGGAGTAGGCGTGGCCTTGTTGGAGTAGGTGTGTCCTTGTTGGAGTAGGTGTGTCCTTGTTGGAGCAGGCATGGCCTTGTTGGAGTAGGCGTGGCCTTGTTGGAGTAGCTGTGTCCTTGTTGGAGTAGGTGTGGTATTGTTGGAGGACTTGTGTCACTGTGTAGGCAGGCATTGAGGTCTCCTCCTATGCTCAGGCTCAGGCTCTGCCAAGTGTGGAATCTAATCACCTGGCTACTTGCAGAAGACAGTTCCCTTCTGCCTGTGCCTCTGCCTCTCAGCTCCTGCAGCACTACATCTGCCTGCAGGCTGCCATGCTTCTCACCATGATGATAATGGACTAAACTTCCGAAACTGCAAGCCAGTCCCAATTAAATGTTTGCCTTTATAAGAGTTGCCATGGTCATGTTGTCTCTTCACAGCAATAAAGCCTGAACTAGGACACAGGGCTAGGGACACTCCTATTCCTAACTGAACAGGGCACTGTGAGAATCAGATGAGGACACATGGGTGAAGGTGATGTAAAGACTTAACCATATTATTCAAAATTAGTGAGGCACCATATAAGATTTGAGGATGCAACATCTGTTATTACAATAGAACCTGGTGTAGATGTAACAAGTTCTTTAATGGTATAGAGTATTTTTTCCTTGACTTTATAAAAAGAAGTTATGGATTTCTTTTCACTACCACACCGGCAACGCTATTTACAAAAACCCTGGTGTATTTTCCAGCATTATTTCTTTTGTGTTTCCTAAAGTTTCCTGTGTAAGCATAGACACCAAGGAGCATAACTGGAGTGCTATGGAAATGGGTGTTTTATAGAAATAGCCTAATCTATCAGGATGTATAATAACTACCAATGGTGACTCTATGCTCAAAATTGCTATGTGACTTTTTCTAAGCACATGGGATACCCATGGGCTAAAAGCCATGGAACCCAATGTTTTATTATGTCATACTATTTCTCTCTAGGAGAAAAGGTTTCTATAGTTAATCTTTCTGAGCCCCATCCAATGCATCTGCTACTAGGGGAGGGAATAGGAAGTAATGGCATTGCTTCCTCAAATTAGCAGTCACCTAGATGGTTACGATGGTTACTGTTGAACTGGAAACTTTGAATGGCATCAAAGAAAGGAGATTGGAAGTCTCTACCACAGGAGCTTCCATTATGTGCTCAGAGATCACACGAGCATCGGGACTTCTGAGGTAAAGCCCTCCTGAAACTGAATGATGTGATGACAATGACATTTTCTCAGAAGCTAAGTACCTTTAAACCCTGTTGCTCTGTTGCAAAGTGCTCAGCATCTCCATATCCAGGAACCAATCAGAGGAGGACTTGGCTCATGACTGGGCCCATTGCTGAGGTAGCTGATGCTATCAACAATCTTTAAAGGTATGGGTAGCTCTATCAGGAAGACTTTCCCCTAGACTGTCAATGATCTTAGTCTCTGTCATGATTATTGCTTGCTTATTGTCAACTTGAGGAGATTTAGGATCACCATGGAGAATGCTTTAGGTATGTCTCTGAGAGAGTCCCTAGATTAGATTAACTGAAAAGGAGACTGGTAAGTGTGGACAGGAGGTCCCAGAGTGAGTGAAAGGGAGAAAGCGAGCTGAGCACGAGTGCTCATCTGTCTTTGCTCCCTGAATGTAGATGCCGTATGGACAACTGTCTCACACTTCTGTCACTATGGCTTCCATTGGCCATAACCTCCCACACTAAAAAAGTACATTTTTTACTTCTCAGAAGTTAATAAGAATGGTGGCTATTAGGAGGAAGTGAGATAGAGGGAAGATGGACTGCAGTAAAGAAAAAAAGGGAAGGAATCAAGAAAAGAGGGAAAGAAAGAAGGAGGAAAGTGGTGAGTCAGAGAAGGAGGAATTGAGGGAGGGAGGGAGATGGGGAGGCATGACCTTATTCCGGACGTAGGATCTGCCCTAAAGGCGCAGACCTGTGTTCTAATAAATACCAAGCACGGTCTAGTAAAAGCAGAGAGGTGAGTTGCAGGTGGATCCCCCATGAGGAAGTGCATTTTGACAGTTGCCTTGTTCAGGAAGTGACAGAGGCCTAGGAACCAGGAGAAAATACTGCAGGTCTGTGATCTACCCCCTGGTGTCCTCATGTGTTTATGGGTCCTTGATGGATGAGAGCCACGTCCTGATATCATTCCCTGGACAACATGGCAAAGGGTGAAGTGTCACACCTAATGTAGCACTACGTTTTTATATGGTGGAAATGTTGGGGGCATGTTGCTTAACAATCACTCTTTGATTTAAAGATCCACACAGTTTGCTCAGGGCCCTGGTTTGGGTCTCCAGCAGCAAGAGCTGCTGCAGTAAAACAGGGACAGTGACAGATGGTTATTAGCACAAGGAAACCCCCTAAAGGGCCCAGCAAGCTCTGAAGATCCAAATGGACTCAGAATCAGTGAAATCCAGAAGTTTAGATGCTTCCATCACTGGAGGGCAATGGGAAGTAATGAAAAAACCATCTGGGAGCAAAGGTCAAAAAGCTGCAGGCTGCTCGTTCCCCATTTATTAAACAGCCTCTAATTAGGAATCAGTGTGCGGATAATACACATAGGCAGGATCCAGTCAATACCACACATGGGAATTCTGAATAAAGAAGAGAAGAGAAGAGAGGAGAAAGGGAGAGAAAAGTAGAGAAGAGAGAGGGAAAGGAAAAGAGAGGAAGAGAGGGGGACGGAAGAGAAATGAAACATGGAAGAAAGGAAAGAGGAAAGGGAGTAAGAGAGAGGTAGAGTGATGTAGGGAGGGAGGAAGGAAGGAAGGGATGAAGGGAGGGGAGGAGGTAATGAAAAGGGACACAGGAAGGAAAGAAAGGAGAATAGAGAGAAGGAAGAAGAGCGGGAGAGAAGAAAAGAAAGCTCTTAGCCTGAGCCCACAGCATCTTGTGGGGGTAAAATGCCAAATATGCATGTGTTTGGGTTGCATTTTGCTGTCAAGTCAGGTTCTAGTTTTTCTGAAATGAAATATTTCCTCAGCACTAGTTTCTTGGACATTTTCTATGTAAATAATGCTGGCAGCTTTTAATTTTTAATATTAACTCTAATGAATAACTTCTAAAATGGCCATGAGGGAGTTCCTAAGTGGTCCCCTGTTGCTTATTATCCTAAAGCCAGAGAGAGTAGGACAACAGGGACCACATTCTCACCCTCAAATGCTTTTAAATGGTGTGTGTGTGTGTGTGTGTGTGTTTATGTATACACAGTATTTCCTCTAATCTCATTTAAGAATGAATCCTAAGGAGGAAACTATAGGAGCAATTAGAAATGGGCATAAATCATTCTTGAAATAAAATGCTAAACAAGAACTGAACATGAATTTACTTTCTCTTTACTTTCTCTCCATAAGAAGGCAGGCAGCATCTTCGAATACTATTGTAATTAAGTAAAAACAAAACAAAACAAATAAAAAATCTCTAAACCCTTAGAGAAATGTATAGAAGACTGTCTAGTGACAGTATATCTACAAAACCATCAAGGAGATGGGACAGCACTTCCATTCATGATTCCTGGAACTGGCTAGTTGTACAGAGAGGCAAAACATATTACTCACAGACAAGCTAGTTGATGTGTCCCAGGACACAGCTGACAAGCCACAGGGGAACAGGTTTGTTGCCATCATGTCCTTTGTTTTTCAGGGAATAGAAGTGGGGTTATAGTTTCAATTTTTATTTATTATTATTACTATTATTGTTGTTTGAGATAGGGCTTTGGCTGTTCTCGAACTCACTTTGTGGACCAAACTGGCCTTGAACTCACAGAGATTGGACTACCTTTGCCTCCCAAATGCTGGGATTAAAGATGTGTGCTACCACCACCTGGCTGGAGCTTCAATTTTTAAACAACTATAATAGAAATACCAGTGCAGTGGGGGAAAGCATGCAGGAATGTGTAATGAGCATTGTTGTTGGATAATGAAGGTCAAGGGTAAACAGACAATACATACAATGCTACCTGTTGTTAGTAACAATATTATGACCTATGAGTTGAGTACACATGGACTCCTTGCTCCAGACATGACTATTTCCCTTTCTACATATAATCTGTTGAGGACAACGTTTTCAGAGCAAACGCCATAACTTAAGATGTTTTCTAAGTGGCATTGGTTTTACTTAACTAAGAGTGCTTGCGGTTTGGTCATCAGCCAGGTGGCTAGCATAGAGACTTCTGTCTAAGGAAGGGACTCACACATCTCTGGAGTCCTCCAAGGCAGTCTTGTGAAAGCAAATCCACACATTGCTCTGCCTTCCAGGTACATGTGGTCCATGCTTGACTTGGACCACCCTGCGTCAGCCCTTCTAAGGTGCTTGGAGAACGGCAGTCCTGAGAAGCTCGGGCTTCTAGGGCATCAACAACAACACAACTTCCAACAGATGGGAATAACCCACTTTCTGGAACAGCCTTGAGGGCATTCCAGAGTGTGATAGGAAAAGTTGACTGGCCAGCACTGACAAGACACTCTCCAGAGTCTCATATGAATGTACAAAAGCATCATGGCACTTCTTGTCTTTGTTGTAGTTTGTCCCTTAAAACCAGTCCAAAGAGCAAGAAATAAACATAAGCTCAGGTCAGAATCGGGTTCGGGTTCGGGCTACGGACTTGAAATCGCAATTCCTTGAACTGGATAGTGAGGCTGTTCTCTGAACAAAATGGAAGTGTGTACCTTTGAAATCCACGGGAAGCTCATCTTAACACAATAGGATAGAGAGAAAACGGCATAGACGCGTCAAATTCCAGCTGTAAAGTTAAATTATGAAATGCTGACCTCATTGGAAGTCATTAAAAAAAAATCATACCAGGGATGTGAAGACTTGGGGACATGTCCACCTCAATCTCATACCTCCTGTTTTATAGAGCTGTCTGAGCAAAATGTCCCGAACACACTATAACAGCAACGTAGATGAACACACTTGGGTCTCTCCACAGTGTCAGTGCTTGTTGAGTGACAATCACCTCACAAGGCAGTTGCAATGGATCCCAGCATGGGAATGCTCTGGTCCAGACAGTCAACATTGCAAACTTACAGGGGACAGAAACGACCGCCTTCTTTGGAAGAAAGGTTTGCCTCTGAGCCATCTGCAGCATTTAGCCTGCAGTGTAGATGGGCCCTAAGGTCACAGACAGTCTGCTGGGAGATGGCTACTGATGAGAAAACGGACACTGCAGGCCACTATTCCCCCATACCTTACAGTCCTTCCAGGGGCTGGTTAAGAAATACAATCAAAATTCCACTTTCCTTTTCAGCTTAACTGAATTACACACTTTATTGCCCAGTGGCCTAGGCAATAAATGTTACTGAAAGGACTAATTTAAGATCTGAATTTATTTTAATTAGTCTTTGTAATACAGCAGCAGATGCGAGTCTGATTGCAGGCAACCTGTACTTGCTACGAATCTCAATGAAGCCTCAAATTGTTTAGATTGCTAGACAAGACAAATGCTTAGACAAAAAGAGGAAGAGGGAGGTGAAGGGAGAGGAAGGCAAAAGAGAGTAGGCCCGCCAGCTTAGGGGCATGCTCTTCATGCACACCGGTGCAGCCCTGCGGGTGGGGTCGCATGTGGGACTCATAACTGATAGCTGTGGTTAACGCTGGTAGAGGAGTCAATAGCCTGCCCTGGATCCCACACTCTTATCCTGGCAATGGAATAATGAATCCCCATGGAATGAAATCTCTGGCCTTCTTTGTTGTAACTATTGATCTGCTATAGGGTCCTGATGTGATTTAGATGAAGGAGGAAGAGATAATGGCATTGATTATTCTATTTAGGAAGCCGACTAAGACAGAACTCAGGTCCAGTACAGGAACGGAAAACCAAACCAAACCCAAGCACTCAATCATTTTTTGTCTTCTCTTTGCAGGCCAAGGCAACACACGGTGGCCATGGTGACAGGGGAATAAGCACTTTGATAACTCTGGAGCTTTGGATTTCAGGGACACATTGGTAAAACCCTAGGCTTGGTTTTCGTTGTTTGGCTTTTTTCTAAATGATCATGTCTCACAATTGGAGAACAAAGCCCCAACTTGTACTCCAGAGAAGTGAGCTGCAGTGCTCTCCCAAGGAAACTCATCTTTGTCAGTGACCATCATTCTTCCTAATGCACTTGTCTTTACAACAATTTAGATTCCACAAATGTATCATCATCGTCTATTTAGGGGATGGTATGACAAAGCACCATAGGCTGGATGGCTTACACAGCACATTTGTTTCTCAGCGATGGACGCCAGGAAGTTCAAGACCAAGGTTGCCAGGTTGGTGTAGTAGGGTTTTGTTTTTTGTTTTTGTTTTTGTTTTCGCTATGACAAAACTCCTGACAAAGATGACTGAAAGAAGAAAGGGTTTATTTTTGGCTTATAGTTTGAGTGCACAGTCCATTATAGTTGGGAGGGCACGGTCGTAAGGCTGTGGGATGTCTGGTCATGTTGCATTCATAGTTAGGAAACCGGGGAAAATGAATGCTGGCGCTCAGCTCACTTCCTCCTCCTCCCCTCCCCCAAGTCTGGGGTCTTAGCCTGTGGAGAGGTGCTCCTGACATTTAGGGTATGTCTTGTCACCTCAATTGACCCAGTATAGAGAATCCATCACAGGCATGCCTGGAGGCTTGTCTCCTAGGTGATTTTAGATAGCATCAAGTTGCCAATCAATATTAACTGTCGACAATCAGCCTGTTTCTTGGTTTCTACACAGACAGTTTTATCTTCATATGTGAAGAGGAAAGGAGGTATTGGATGACAGGAGTGAGTTCTTGTACCTTTTATACAAGAATAATCCTTATCATCCCTAACAGTACCATACTGTGGTCAGAGTTTCAATATGCGATATAATCACACACACACACACACACACACACACACACACACACACACACACACCGGTAATGATAGACAAGAAACCATCCAACACAATCATGAAGTTTAGCAGCACATTTGATACTATTCAGTGGTTCTCAAATAGGGATGCATGTGTTGGGAAAGAGGGAGCTGAAGATGGAAAACTTGCCTCCCAAGGCGCACTGTCTTTAAACAAGATGGATTATAAAGATTGAGGGTGACAGTGCTACTTGTACGGACCTAAGAGGAAGAGACCACATTGGCTGTTAATTGTCTTATGGTGTTCAGGGTAGTCTTCTACCAGGAAATGCTACAAAGTCCAAAACTGTCCATGGGAGACTGCTTAATGTCCAGCGGAGAAGCAAGAATAGGAAGTAGAGTAGGGCCGTTTTTCACACGGGTCTTATCAAGCTCCTACGAAGCTGTCTCAAGTGCAGTGACTCACCACTGAGCACCACTGCCTTTTGTGGAGAAAGGTACTAGGTGGACACATAGGCCGGACCTTCAGTCACTATTCTTGGGTTGAATAACACTGAGCAGTGGAGTGCTGCGGGATTTGGGCATCTTCCCTGTGATCAACAGAGAGCGAGAGCAGAGGAAAAGCATCATGGCATCCTAGAATGCAGAGCCAGGGAGAAACCAGCTCTTACCTTCTCACACAGTACTGTGCAGTAGATACAGACGCTGTGACCCAGGCTTTTCAGATGAACAAGGCTGACACAGGCCAGCTGTGTGAGACCGAAGCAAGGGCTTAAATTCTGAATGTCAGTTTCTTGACTTGATTTTCAAGGGACACAGGATACAGTTCAAGGCCCTAGTGAATGTCTTCAGCCATATGTAGTGTGGAACCTGATACAGACTTTGTTCTTCCAACGGTGTGTACATATCTTTGAAAAAGTAAAAAATTTATAAATTGGGTGCTTTAAGAAATTAATGATCACAGCAAAGGCAATCATAACAAAATACTACAAAAAGTTATTTAAAATGTGGATTGTTTATAGCTACCATTTTCCTTCTCCTATTTTCAGGTTGTGGTTGACTGGGGGATAACTGAAACCATTGGAAAATAAAGCTGATAAGGCAGGGGGACCACTGGATCTTCCTTTCAGAGCTACAAGGACTGTGGGAAGGCATTGAAATTATGTCAGTCTATCATTAGCTATTTTTCAGATAAGAAATCCACAAGCTGAAGAAGACACATTAAAAGTCCTGTGCCTCAGGCTGGAGAGTGCCTCACTAGGGAAAGCAAGCACTTGCTGTGTTAAGTGTGAGGACTTTAATTTGCATCTGAAGTACTGACATACATGCAGGGAATACATGGTGGCTGCTGCAATCATAGTGCCTGGTCCCGGAGATATGAAACCACCACAGCAAGATGGCTAGCTGCGCTAGTGGAAGCAGCCAGCCCTGGGTTCACGTGAGCCTGCCTCAACATATAAGGTGAAAAAGATTGAGGAAGACACCTGATGTCAACCTCTGACTTCCACACGCATACACAGACATGCACACCTTCTCTCTCACATGCATACACTCACATACACACACATGTATATACACATACTTGCATACATACACCCCACACAAACTTATAACACAAAAACAAAAACAAAAGTTATACATCCCAAATCAAGGAGCATGTCTGGAAACAGCAGGGCTTAACTGAAATCTGGTTAAGTGTCACTGCTCCATTCATAGACAGGCATGCTGGGCATTTCTTTCCTTTGACTCTTCTTCTGACCTCTGCATTAATATCAGGTGTAAATTAGCACCTGTTGAGTGCTGGGTCCTCTTCTCAGCATGAGATACAAACAAGAACAAAATGAAAGCTATCCTAGAGTGATGTACACAAAGGGTGAAGGGACGACAGGCTGAGGTATACACCTCAACGAGCCAGACAAAGTCACTCCTGATTTGGCCTTTGACCTGCGCTTTGAATGCTGATTGGTGGAGTAGGTCCGGAAGCTTGAATGAAGATGAACGGGTACACCAGAGAAACTGAAGAGCTTCTGAAAGCTTCTAGAATCTACACAGAGGTGGTAGGGGAAAAGAGGGAGGTGAGCAGAGAATGATGGGTACCCACTCAGCTGGTGCTACCCACCTTGCCTTTTATGAGTGGATGTGCTATGTTATGACTTTTATTGCATGGCGTTCCCTACTACTCCGCTGACGTTCCTTGATAAAACTCACAGGTGCGGAGTTCCAACTCTATACCAAGAGCTGTGCCAAGCTCTGCGCGTGAAGCTGCTCATGCATTTAACAAGAGCACATGAAATAATCAGTGTTTGCTGATTATAAAGAACTAGGTTGGGGGCGGGGTCAGCAACTTGCCAGAACCCACATTATATATACTCAGTGGCAATGCTCTTGCAAAAACAGAGGTCACTAGGCTCTGTGTGGAACACTCTCATAAATAACAGTCCTGTGCGTGCCTTACATCATCGCCCACCCTTTGCTTTTATAACTACTTCTCCCCGTTAGATAATAACTTTTTTGTGGTCTAGACCAGCTGCCATTCTCACCTCTTGCAGTTGGGGTAGGGAGATGAAGGCTACACTTGTGAGTACTAACTTAGGACTGGAGATAGGAGAAACAGTGATCCACTGAATGGAGACAGTTTTAACTCTGGAGTTTGCTTCACTGGTGCTGTCTCCTTTAAAATGTATCCATAGGAGTAAAGTGATAGTGGGCACCAAAGAGCCATAGACCATACTTTAGAAATGAATGATGGTTTACAGTCTTGATATCTGGGCAAGTTAATCTGGAAAGGCCAGAGTTCTCTCTCATCTGCATTGAGACGGTTTCCCCAAGTTCAGACAAAAGCTAAGGAGTTCTTTTAGTACTTGTCCCCGAGGCAGGAGTCATTTGAATGAAATCTCTATGAAATGCTGAGCTTTGCTTGCTTGGGGGTGAGAGATATTATCTCAGCATTGCCCTCCTGAGGGGCTTGATTAGAACAGCTTCCAGCTCCTAGCCTGGTAGCTGTTGAGGGCGTGGCCTTCAGCTGGGTCTTTGTATCTTACGGTTGATTATTCTAGAGTGGGATTTACGTAAACTTTCATACTTTCAAAAAAGAAACGTGGACGGCACACATACAGGCGGGGTTAGTTTGATCAGCATTTTCATTTCAAGGACTTGTGTCAGGTCAGAATCTTTCTTCAGTATGGGATGGATTCTGTAGGGAGGATGTGGGGAAGGGACAGAGGGTCCAGCTATGTTAAGGAAGCTCCTCTACTGGCCACCTTGTCACAGTTTTCTTGGATTTAGCCACTGCCATATGCTTTTTAGATCTTAGGGTGGAATGGCAAGTCAATTCATTCAGTTTCGTCCACTCCTCTCCATTTAAGCTGATCTTTGAATCTAAGGAACATAATTTAGATTTTGGTACACTAGACTGAGAATGAGTAAAAGACGAATTTCAATGTGAGTTCTACCAATAAATTCACAAATGACTGTAGATAAAACTCTAGAATGATTGTAGCCAGGTTTTCTGTATACCATGGTGGGCACCTTACCTTTTCCACCATGGATGCAATAAGAATTTCCATCACATGTGACTTTCTTATAGTGTTACACTGCTGCCTCTCAGTGA
Organism: Acomys russatus; assembly: GCF_903995435.1. Lineage (NCBI taxonomy): Eukaryota > Metazoa > Chordata > Mammalia > Rodentia > Muridae > Acomys > Acomys russatus. Next base: position 43,323,407 of record NC_067157.1, on the reverse strand, counting down.
GAGGTAGGGGTCTGTTCTTGTCCTTGAATCTGGACAGACTGGTAACTACACACCGAGACATGTGTAGCAGTGCCAATTCCGAGTGTGGGATACAAGAGTCAATGACGTTTTTTTCTGGACAGTCTTGTGGTTGTTGGTCTTCAGATCCTGTTGCTGTGCTGTAGGGAGCCCAGGGCACATGACTGTTCCTGGCAAGAGCTTCATGGAGGATTGGGCAGAGGGCCAGCGTTATGTGTGAGACATTCAAGTAAGAAAGATCCCAGGGGAGTGACTGAAAGGAGCACCTGGCTTCTTACAGTCTAGGACGAAATGGAAAAGAATGCAACAGGCTGAAGAGGAAACTGTTTTGTTTAAAGGAGCCAGGATTTGCTGTGTTTCAAGTCCTCCTCCCTCTTGTTGTCCCCTGTACACAGCAAACGACTCTCCATCTAAGATGTGACTTTCAAAAGATCAAATCTATGATAAAAAGTAGTAAAAGTTTCAACAACAACAACAACAACAGTCCAAGAATGAAGCTGACAGTATGGTTATAAAAATGCTTTGATAATATCTTAAAAAAAAAAGAAAAAAAAAAAACAGCAAAGGTGGTGACTTTCAAGCAGACAAAAGCCCACTCTGTTCAACAGAGTAACAATATTGTCTCACAGGAGTCTTACCATTCCCAAGATCAAGACAGGTTATCTCCAAGATATCTGAGAGATATGGCTTCTTAAATAAAGCAGATAATAGATGATATATAAATATACCACATGCAAGCACCATGCATGTGTGCACACATGGAAAATTACATAGTGGAAATATTATTAACTTCCCCTAAAAGAATAGACGTTCATTAGAGAGGATGTGGGATGAGAATCCAATTACTTGGTTGAGAAAGTTAGAACAGCTTAGAAAGCAGAACAGACTAAAGAGAAGAGCCAAGAGCCACAGTGGAGAAGGAGGCAGGGTGATGAATCCAACAGTCAGCAATGAGTTTGGTTAGATTTAAAAGTTGCTTTGAGACAGTGACTGCTGTGTTCCTCCAGTTGCTACATCCATGAATGAGTACGGCCTGTCTCTGAGAAACACATGACCTCATTTGGCCAGAGAAAGAACTGGGTCACAGCTTCCAAGATGGCCAACAAGGTCTTCTATTTGGTAGACTGTTGCATGTTTCCTTTGAATCTGGCCAGCCATGTGACCACAGAGAATGACGCAACTTAAGGTTCCACCGGAAGACAGGGTTTCATAACAGTCTTTCTTGGGATACTTGCTCTCCAAACCTGGATATCTAGACTATGAGGGAGCTGAGGCCACCTACAGGTGTTTTACTGAGAGCCTCAGATAATAAAAACGGCCTCCCAGCTTTACCTACAGACATACATGCAAGAAACCTTTCAAAGGGACACCAGACCCAGCCACCCATCTGAACCCAATGGACCCAGGAATCATGAGAGATAATATTAGCTTCAGGCTCTTAACCTAAGATGATTAGTTACTTATACAGCAGAGAATTCAAATGGCTACTCAATCTGGCACTGTCTTCACTGTTATTGCTTTAACATCATTTGTACTTTTCTTTAACATGTGATGACACATGTATATTATCTTAGAGGACAGTGAGGCATAAATCCCAGAAAAGTTGCTAAGTGCCTAAAGATGCTCCCTCTCCAATAAGTTTTAAGTAATATGTGCGCACACATGTGTGTTTGTGTTTGTGTTTGTGTGTGTGTGTGTGTGTTTGGTCTACATTAAGAAACTGGGGCCAATTGATTCGATATCACCAGAGATTACTAAAGCCTACAGATGCTCAAATCCCTTATATAGCAATGGCATAATTTGGCATATAGCCTATGCACATCCTCTTGCATTTTAAATTCTCTCTAGATTACATATAATACTGAGTACAATATAAATGCTGCATAAACAGTTGTGATGCTGCAATGCTTAAGAAATAACGACAGGAAAAAAAAAAGTCTGTAAATGTTCTGTGCAGATGCAGCCGTTGCAGGTTCAGTTATACAGCACACATCAGCAACACCATCGCCTTAAAAACAGTTTTGCTCTGGGGTTTGTTGACTCAACAGATGTAGAATCCATGGATATGAAGGGATGACTTGAGAAAGAGAGAGAGAGAGAGAGAGAGAGAGAGAGAGAGAGAGAGAGAGAGAGAGAGAGAGAGAGAGAGGGAACTTCATATAGTCCCAAATCCTGCATAATACCTTCTCAGATATAATTTAGAACTTCTGCATTTCTGCTGACATTCTTGTTTCCTGTGTGTTTTTTCTTTTCTTTTTTCCTCCCCCCTGCCCAAATTTGGGTTTTAACGATAATCTCACTGCTCGTGGGCATTTATGCTATGAATTTTGAGAGTAGCCTAGGAAGTTGAGAAACAGGCAGTTCATCACATTCAGTGGCTGAAGAGTCAAGCAAATCACTCAAGGAATTGCCACGCTTCCTGCCGATAAATATCTTTAATCCCACTCAAACATATTCCACTTCGGAAGGGTATTTATAATAAGGTTTGTCTTTGTCATCATTTCTTTTCATGCAGCTGACCAAAGCGCCCCCAAATTATTCCCCTACTTTTAATAAATTATCAGAATATAATTAGTAATATATCAACAGTGTACTTGGTCCAGGTCCTAATGTACTTTCCCTAAAAGCAAATTTTCTGAAATACTTCCAATTTCTTTGATACCAGGAAACAGGCAAAGTCATCTCTAAGTTCAATGCATGTCCTGGGAACTGGATCCCAGGGTCAGAGTTGTGTTCTGCGAACTGGGCAAAGTGGCAGAACAAGAGAAAGAAAAGTGGGCACAGAGGAATGTTGGCATATAGCTGAGGCTATTCAATTGAGTTTGGGCCCACACTCATAGGTCCAGGTTGTAAGGAACACACAACATAGGTAGTCTGATTCCTGAGTATTCCAGAGTCTTAGGCTCACTTAACACTGCACACTAACTAACTTTTCGTGCATTTTCACCATCTCTCATTGCCATATAATAGCAATTGTACATGTGTATAATTGGGTTTCACAACGAAACCCATTTCTTTGTATGCTAACCAAATAAATAAACAAAACAAAACAAAACAAAAGTGTCTGCATACAAGACACACATGGTGTGTGACTCTGACTAAGAGAGCATAGCTGGCTGCTGGAAATACAAAGCAAGTTCAGTTTGACTCTCAGAAAGCTCACAGAGGAGACGAGACATTCTCCTACGGCTTCCATAGAACACACACAGGCAAGGAGCTTGACACCAGGAGTTTATCACCTTTTCCTCTGCAGAGTGGGAGTCTGGTATCACATGTTGGCAGGACTGAGGCCTGAATGTGGCAGAAGGACCCGGTTCATACCCTCCATTAGCAGGGGTTGAAAGGGAACCCCGGAAACAGGTTCACTTCTAAGCAGATGGTGTGATGATCTGTTCGGTGTCCCTCTTACGTGCTCCAAGACTAATGTCACCCCAGCTGCCTCTTCTGACTATGCCAGACACCAAAGGAAGCCCCAGCCTCCCTTACTTTCTGGCACACAGATTCCCAGAAGGTTGTGGGACTCTCCACTGCGCCCTCTGGAAGTCAACCACAACTTCTGTCGCTGTTCCCAATGCTCCCTTTACATATTGCCCTGCAAACCATTTTCACCGATGTCCCCTCTTTCTGTCAAATAGTAGCCATGTTCTCCTATAATCCTATTCTCAATTGGGTCGGTTTTTAATACTAGAAGTAATTCAAGGCATGTTACTCTTAGGACAAAAATGGCTTCCATCTCCTACCAGTAATACATTTCATCAGTTAAGCCTATCACGGGGGTCACCTAGGACCACTAGAAATTACAATTATGAAGTAACAATGAAAAAATTTTCTGGCTGGTGGTCACTACGGCATGAGGTACTGAATTAAAGGGTTGCGGCATCAGGACAGTTGAGAACCACTGGTCTAGACAGTCAATGGCTTCTTAGGCAAAGGCAGGTGGTTTTCTTTAAGGATTTGGCTCCTGGAAAGTAGAGCATGCTCCATCGGATGGCCGCATATGCAGCACATGGACAGCACATGTTATAGTTGATGGGTTATTAAATTAAAAAAAAATTGGGTATGAGTTAGGGGGGTAAGGAGATGGGAGACAGGAATGGATAGGGGAAGAGTTAAAGGAGGAGTATGTGGGATAAATATGATGAAAATACATTGTATGAAACTTTTATAAATTAATAAAAATATTAAAATATCCTTTCATTTCATAACTTCAAACTATAACAATCTTATTATCATTATATACCAAGGCTTTCATTAATACTTAAAAACTTTAGATTTAATAACTTACAAACTTATTCTCATCATAATCACTTAACTTTTATATCTAATGTAGAAAATTCTTGGTTGTTCAGCTGTATGACTTATTCTTTCCTCCTACTCCTGTGTCAGGCATCCACATGTCCTTCCCTGTCAACATCACTCACCACCACTTTATGTATTTCTGGTTCATCCCTCTAGGGTTCTTGTCTAGACCATCAGCTCCAGCAGGTCCTATGATTCATCACTCTTTTTCTATCTATCTTCACTCTCCTTTCTTTCCTCCTGACTTCATGCCCAACCCCCTTCCTTCCCTGTTAAGCTAAGCTAAAGTGTACAATCCCTACAATAGTTCACGTTCTCAGAACATGAGTGTCCTTGCCCTCTTTGTTGGTTTATCAGCCAGAAAATCCACAGGGCCCTTTACCTCCAGTTCTTCACACAGTCAACACCTATGAGTGGATGGAGGGCACAACTGACATTTATTGGGCTCACTTCAAAGCCATGCCCGGGTCCCCCTTCCTACTCCATCTTCAACCTACCCTCTGGCGACTTCATCCAGCTTCACAGTTCAATACATCCAGAAAGCTACGCATCATGTCTCATACCTCCTATATAAATATAAAATATATCTCAATAAGGCAAAATTTATCTCAGGCATGAACGGTGAAAGCCACACTGCCCTTTAAGACAGAATTCCTTTTTAGAAGTCCTTTACCAGCCACTTCTGCTATTGTGCTTCACAAAGTCATTAATCAAATTTCAGGATACCAAACTTCAGGATTCTCAAAATTCACTGTAACTAATGAACTTGAAAGATGCTGGTGTTGGTTGTCCAGTCAGAGATCTAGGACATGACTTAATGAATTAAAGAAAAAAGTGCGTGTGTTTGTGTGTGTGTGTGTGTGTGTGTGTGTCTAGAGATTTCCCACATATTGGTTTAACAGTCTTTCTTTACAAGAGACGCCACATTTCTGCCCAAGGGGCTCTCAGTTGATTATGACTCCGCTGTAGGTTTAACTATAAAAAGGTTCCCCAAACCCGGAAGTACAAACTGCAATGAAAGCCACGTGCTGTCATGCACAATCCACGTCCCCAGCCCTGGTCACTTCTTTATACGGTTCTTTGTGATGATTTATGGATGACTGACACTTCTAGGATGTCTGTGAGAATTCCCCCCTTGAAACCATCTGGACTGAGTTTTCTTTCTTGGAGGCTTTGATTGCCAACTCTCTTTCCCAACCACAGACACGCTCATATTTCCCGCTTCCCTGGGTCAGATGTGGGGATTTATTTGGGGGAGAGGTGGTTGTATTGTTTACTTTGCTGACTTTTCTAATTTACTTGGGACAAATTTCTTAGGTTTTTTCCATGTTATTAGTTTGAAGTTACTTCACAGTTTTCTATCATCTCCCTGGCATTTTCAGCATAACATATGCTTCCTTCTCTGTCATTTATAAAATTAAGATACTACAGATTTGCTGTTATTAATTTTCAAATATTTACTATTTGATTCTCCTAATTATCTTTATTATGTCATGTTATTTCCTGTATTTATTTCTCTATCTTTTCCCAGCTAGGGTGATTCTGTTGTTCGTTCTTTAACGTGTTAAGTGGGATAACTTTTCACTTTCAGACTTTTTTTTTTTCAGAACTATCTCCCAAGTTCTGACAAAGAGCTAGAACTTGTGATTGTTTTGAGGGTCATCAAATCCATCTACAGGATTATGTATTTTAGTATTTATTCTTATCTCTATGATATATAATGAAGTTAGTGATTTTTGAAATTAAGTGACGTGTGTGTGTGAGTGTATGTGTGTGTTTGTGAGTGTGTGAGAGAGTGAGTGCATGTGAGATTGTGTGTGTCAGAGTGTGTGTGTGTTTGTGTATACATGTATGTGACTGTGTGAGTGAATGTGTGATTGTGTGTGTATATGTGTGAGTGTGTGTATATATGTGTGTGTGCCCTCTTGGTTTTTGAGTCAGCAATATAGTCAGAGAACATGGCCTTCAAGGTCACATCCCATGACCGTGCCTTTCCAGTTTTGAATTATAATTCAGTATGTGGCTAAAGCTTCACAATGCTTTTGTGTGTTAAGAAAGTATACATATTCATAAATTTTAGAGAAAAATATCTCATTATCATTAATCAGATAAAATATCATGTTCATGTCTACAGTTAAATTTCTTTCTGTTTGATCTAATGTTGCATGAATAGAGGCCTGTCTGTCCACTGAATCTTCTATTCTGTAGTGAACTTTTAAATAACTGAAAGTACATTTTTGTCTTAAACTCTGAAATAATTTTATATTAATATACCCCCACACAGACTCTTTTGATTAGTATATTTCTGCTTCATTTTTTCCTACCCATGGATCTGTAACTCTTGTGATTGGCTAAAAATTTAACCCATTCACAGATTGATTTTTTTTTTTTTAAGAAAGCATCTCATGTAGATCAGGCTGGGTTCGAACTCACGATGTGGCTGAGAATGCCTCTGAGCTCCTGCCGCCCGCCCCCACTGGCCCTTACCTCCTGCTGTCCATCCTTTTGAATTTCTGCCAGAACTATCATCCTTTCGCTGTATCTTCTGTGTTCATCTCTTAACCGTTGGTATCTTCACTGTTGTTCCTGTTTCACCACCATCGTTCCCAACGCTCATTTCACTGCATTTATTCATTTCAAACAATATCTGTAGAGCTTCTTGATTCGGGGACTTGCTGTTTTCTTGAGCATGTACACCCTCTCTTGGTCTGCACTCTGTGTTACTTCTCCTTACATCACCCTAAGTGTTGCTCATCCTTTCCGGACAGTTTGCATAGGCATGCCTTTCTGGGCTGACACAGGTGGTTGTGAGCTGCCAAGTGGAGCTATCTCTTCAGTCCCGAGTTTGCTGGATCTTTGATGAGAAAGACTTCATTATATAACTTTTTTTTCTTAGTAGCACAAGACAAATCAAGTCTTAAACACAGCGTTTAGGTTTTAACATGGGAACTGTAGACATTAAAAATAATTTTAGGAATAAGTTACACATAGTTTGTTATTCTTATTTATTTTATGTGAACATGTGAGTATATGTGTATTTGCATGTGAGTCTGTGTATATGTATATGTGTGTCTGTGTAGTCTGTGTATGTGTGTGTGAGTGTGTGCATGTGTATGTGTGTGTGTGTGTGTGTATGTGTGTGTGTGTGTGTGTGTGTGTAGGTTAGAGGATACACTGGGTATTGGTTCTGCATTCCTACAGCACGAGTCTCTAGGATCAAACTCTGGTCCTCAGGCTTGGCAGCAATATATTTACATGCTGTAATGTCACATTATTATTATTTTTTTTTTGAAATCTGTTTTCAGTTTTCTAGTGTTTTTAAAGCTCCATCTAATTTGTTGATTTTAGCTTTATTTATTTATTTATTTTTGCAAATATCCATTGTCATTAGAAAACAATGCTTATGTGATAACACACATTTTCAAGCCAGTAGTAGAGTTTTCCAAACATTCTAAGTATAGCATGCGGTTAGTATCTCCCTTATAACACGTCATTGTTCCTGAACACTTTATCCTTCACATTTTTTTGATGCCTATACTGAGAGTGAGTTTCTACGGAGGCTTTGCAATCACCTCTTTTAGGTAATTTTTAGGGTTTTTAATTCAAGAATACTCATAAAAGACACCCAGCCTGCAGTTAAGGGTTACCGGAGGTGTAGACTTAGTTTGCAGACCCATCTGTGGCTGATATTGGCCCTGACTTTGAGAGGAAATATTGTCCTCCCAGTCTCAATTTTCCTGCTGTCAGTCAATTGTCTTTGCGTCTCATAGGATACAGAGGCTCACTGGACAGCTGGCTTATTTTTAATTTGTCTCAACATCTCATCCAAGAAGGAATTCCTATTGGAGGAACTGGCCAGGCAGAAGCTCTCATCAGCTATGCTTTCAGTTTTACCTTAAGACCACAAAATTTCAGGCTAAGTTGAGCAAATGCCCTCAGGTAAAATACTGGTCTCACTAATCTAATCGGTTAACATTCCTGCCTCCTTCATCTACTAGCTTTAAGATTTTGTAAGTTTTTGACATTCTTCCCACCTCATAGAAGCACTTACAGCTTTTTAAAAGGCCTATTATTTTCAGTTCTTTTAAAAGAGAACATCTATTCAAATTGTATACTTTATTATTGCAATATTGCCAAGAGAAAAGCTAGGCCGTCTTTCTTTTCCTACTTTTTTTCTATGAGTTCCTTTAAGACCCATAAAATCATTTTTGGAGTTGATGCTTGTTTAGCTGAGTCATCATATTAAAATAATCACAACTTTCAGAAATAGCCAACTGTGGGTTTATTCCTGAACTACTTTTGTGGGCTTAGATCTTGGCTATATATGAATATAAATTCTAATTTTATAAGAATTGAAGCTAAATATTTTATCCTATAAATTGAAAAGAAAGATTCATTTTATGTGGATGGGTATCCTGCCCGTGTGTGTCTTTGTGCATGTGTATGCCTGTGGAAACCAGAAGAGAGCATAGGATTTTTAGAACAGGAGTTACAGACGGTTGTGAGCCACCTTCTGTGGGTGCTGGGAATCGAACCTTGATCCTCTGGAAGAGCAGCCAGTGTTCTTAATCATTGGGCCATCTCCCCAGTCCCTAGACCTCTGGACTTTTTAATAAGCAAGACTTCATTATATAACTTGTTTTTAGTAGTGAGCCAACTCAAGTTTTAAAGATTGAGTCTAACCAGGGAACTGTAGTATTAAAAATATTAATGAGGAAAGTGTTGTGAATTATGCTAATAGGTTATACATGGTATTTTATTTATTTAATTATTTACGTGTGTGTGTGTAAAGCAGAGGAGAACATGTGGGAGTCCGCTCTCTCTTTCAGCAACATGAGTCCCTAAGATCACAGTCAGGTCATTAGGCTTGGCAGCTATGTCTTTAGCGGCCCAGTCATGTTACCTGCTCTAGTTAATACATTTTTAAATACATTCCTTTCTCTTTCTTAGGACAGGAGAAGAAAACCAAAAGTTCTCTGCGTCTGAAATGCATAAGCTGTCATGAGCATTCCTCTCCTACATGCTAACACATGAATACAATAGCTGAGGGGCAAACTAATCTCCCCCAAGGGATCCCTGTTCTGACATGAAAACGAGGAGGAAAAGTCTCAGTTCAACATCTAAAAGGCTCAGGTTCCATGTAAATGACCCGAGACCTCGGAGAGCTTTGCATGGGGACAATGCCAGTCTTGAATGGGGGCTTTGGTGGGAGAGATCCCAGGACATCATTTCTTCAGTTTAATAATCCATTTAATACCATCTTTCAATCCCATTTCATGCTTGGTAAAGCGAGAATCAGTGACCCCTTTGCTGATGCTGGCTTTTTTTGTGGAAGAGCTTTCTGTTTATAAAGCAGTGCCCGACATGATCTTATCGTGTGGCCCGTCATCCGGGGCTCGCTCTGTCTCGCATTCAAGCCATGTTTTCCTGTGACAGGCACATTCTTCCCAGAGCCTTGACGCCTGCCCTCTGCTAAAGTGCTCTGCTAATTCTCACTGGCTTTTTAAAACAAAGAAATAGTTCCACTTTCTGCCTCAAAAAATCTCCTTAAGTAATCTCTTCTATTTGACCGCCTCAGAATTTTTCTAGGGAATGTGCATTCAATGGCTTGCACGCCAGCAAGCTTGAAGGAAGCCCTCAACCCTTGAACTAGGTGGAGGGCTGCACACTGGCTTTTAAGCAGAAACCTCATCTTTGTGTGAACTCTGATTACTTAGGAAACACAGGCTTACAATCAAGTTATGGTAGGACTCCCAAGGCAAGGAAAACCCATGCCTTTTCACCCCACCTCCCTAGGCTCTGGGAGTGCTACATGTGAAACTACATGCCTATGTTTGCCTGTTTGAGACTGATGGCTGCAGTCAAGTGGAGTGACATAAGGCTACACAGAGAACTATTTTCATGATGGTCTTTGGAGGTAGACTAGGCACTTGCCATTTCCAGGACATTTGTATACTGTGACAATTTTATCTTCTATGTCTGAGGCACGCCCCAGGCTATTTTCCTGGAGTCAATGTCTCCTAGAACAGAATTAGCCAGCTGGAAACCCCAGAGTCTCCTTCCCTGATATCTCTCTGTCTCTTTCTGTGTCTCTCTTCCCCTCTCATTGGTCCTTTCCTTAGACATTTGTACATGTGTTTATCTGTTGGTCAGTTTTGACAAACTCCCACTTTTGAGGACTCAAAAGTAAATGTCGGGCAGATGAGATGATTCAGTAGGTAAAGGTAGCTGCCACCAAACCCAAGTTCAGGCCCAGGGCCCACACACTGGAAGGAGAGCTTAGCTCCCCCATGCTGTTCTCTGACCCCCCACAACTGATGCTGTGTGGAGAAGAATGCACACATAACAGGAAAATACCCTTGGATGGGAGACAGAGGGAGGCCCGGATGATGAGTCACGGAAAGATCCATCTGCCTGGAATATCACAAAAGGCCACATCAGGAGGAAGGTTTTTTACTTTACCTTGCAAATCTAACCTCTGCTTTTGGACTTCTCCTTTTCATACCATAGATAAGCATTTACTTTTCACATGTTACATTATTCATTTATTTTATTATTTGGGGGTGTGGGGTGTTGCAGATGTCACAGCATCTCTGTGGAGGTCCAAGGACAATGTTGGGGAGTTAAGGCTCTCCTTACGATAGGGATTGCATTTAAGGTAGGTGGCCAGTGCCTTGATCCTCTGAGTCATCTCATCAGCTTGATATTTACTTTGTTGTTGTTCTCAAAAGCGAGAGTTTGTTAAATCGGTCAACAGATAAACACATAAATAAATGTCTACAGAAAAGTATTGGTGCAGTAGTGATCAAACGCCTTACTATGGATCAGATGCCTTGGAAAAGTTCTCAACCAGAGGGCCAAACCGTAGTAGTGCTAACCCAGGCATGATCAGATCCCAGCTGCCAATGCCTGCAATGGAGAGACTCTTCAGAGTGTCTTCATGTATTCTGTAGTGTTCCAGAGTATCTGGAGGATGCACAGAGGACAACTTTACACACAGAAGTAGAGTGTGCATTTCAGGGAGGAGAGGGCTGGAAACTTCAGTGGTGGGCACAGGGTGGCCAACGATGACCATCCCCACCCCTAACACATACACATACACCCAGCCAAGAATTGTGAAACCTGTTTCTAGGCCTTAGCGGCCTCTGGGGTCTCAGTAAGGGTGAGCTGATGGCTAGTAATATGGAGCAGGTGAAAGGAGGAGGTCACCTGAGTGCGAAGTGCTTTGTGGATTGTAAAGCAAGTTCAAAGTAAGGGAGAGAGAGGGAGGGTCTGAGTGTGAAAGATTCTGAGACCCCAGTGAGGATTTATCCTGATGGTATCAACTAATGTAGTACCAAAGCATTGATCTCAAAAACCTTTGAAGTACTTTTGTAATTCCAGCACTTGGGGAGGCAGAGGCAAGCAGAGCTCTGTAAGTTCAAGGCCAGCCTGGTCTACAAAGTGAGGCCAGGACAGCTAAGGCTGCATGGGCAAAGAAAATGTTGGATACCAATGATGCTGCTCTTGAAGGCCTGGGTCAGGAGGCTGCACAGCCGGTGCTGCTTGTGGCACCACTTGCGGCACCTGAGCAATGGCTTCTGCACCCTTGGGCATTTTCTGAGTTCGGGCAGTCCAACAGGAACCTGCAGATAATGACTGTGTGCTGTGAGGACTGCAATCCATTCTTCCATTTCTAAAAATCACAGGATGCTTCTTGTTTTGACTAAAACTTTTAAAGGCTGCATATAGTTCTTTCACTTGTTCCTTTGGTTCTTTCTTTCTTTAAAACTAAACTCCTGGGAATAGACAGCACCTTGCATGAAGTTACCATGTGACCCATGATGGACTTCAAATTTCTTTGATATGTTTGCCTAGGTTGTATGCAAGACAACGACAAAGAATTGATGTCCACAGCACTCATCTTCTTCTGTCTAGCACTAGCACAGTGAAGCTTGGTTTGAAAGTTATCTGTGGGTCAATCAGAGACCAAAGCACACTGACAGAAAAAGCCAGTTTGCATTTGACAGTGGCATCAGCAGGAAAATAATGAGGGATTTGTTCTATCTAGGAATTCAGGATTGCATGGCTGATAGCATTCATCCTCTTATACAATTAATACAGTGTCTGTGTTTTGGCAGGAAGGCTAGTGTTGGCCACTGTTAAGCATTATGTTTTATGAAGTCAAACATGAAACATCCATATAAGAAGGAGAAACAGACTACAGGGAGGCTGTCTGGGGGTATTAGAAACTATGTGAAAAATCTGGAGGGCAACAAGACTGTCTCTGCTTCATTCTTATCGAATGGATGGAGAAATAAAGAAAAAGAAGGGAGTTGATTAGAGATGAAGCTGGGCAGATGAGACTGGGCAGGGTACTAAACCAGTGTGGTATTTGAAACACCAGATTGAAAGCAAGCTGGTACTTCTCAGGCAAGGGCTCAGCGTACAAGGTCCTGTGCATGCTGTTGTAGGTCGGAAGCTGGGCCAAAGACCATGGGATGAAGGAAGAGCTGCTAGTTTCTATTTCATCAAAGATGATATGGTGACCTTAGCACCAAAAGACATTACAATTCATCCACAGTAACAGGAAGAAGTGTCAAGAGATCTTGTTGTCATATAATAGAGGGATACGCCATTCTTCGCAGTGTGCATGTCAGAATCACCAGGCAAGACCTCTGACTTCCCATTTTAGACTCTTCTCTGCTGCCTGGCCCAGCATAGGATGTGGCTGGCACAGTTTCTTCTCATTATCTCCACCCCCTCCCCATGATGTGTCTGAACTTTTGTCATCAGAAGTGAACGTCCACATTTTGCAGAGGTCCCTCAGTGCTGTTAGTAAGACCCCCCAAAAGAGGGGGTGGGGACATGGCTCAGAGTCCTTCTTGCATATTTCTTAAGTATGCATACCTGAGTTCACATCTCCAAAACCCAAGGGGGAAAACATGCTTCTTGAGACCTCATCTCCCAATGCTGAGAGGAGGAGGCAGAGACCAGAAGATTATTGCTTGTGGCTTCTTGGCCATCTTGCCTAGATGATGAATGGAGAGCTCCAGGTTTATTGAGAGATTCTATCTCAAGAAAATAGAATATGCTAGAACAGCACCAATATCCTCCATGCACGTATGCACACACATGCATATAACACACAGACACAGACACAGACACACACACACACACACACACACTACATGCACGTAATGATCTGGACAGGCTTGGCTGTAGTTAGCATGGGCATGACTGCAAAGCACAGAGCTGTTCTAGGCATAATTTCTCATAACTGCCTCCTCAAACACTTTCTCTCATATTTTATGATTTGGTTGAAAACCCAATACAGTTAGGAAAAAGATGTGCATAAGTGAAGCATAATTATATTGATTCATGTTCAGCTGATAAAGATTTATTTGTCCTGAAGGCATCATAATGGCTAAGATTTGCCCACGATCGATGACTCTTGGGCCAATAAATCCTGGTATTGGCAACAAAAGCCAATATCTACTTAAACTTTTTTCAAAGTGTTGTTATAATGTGCTGATGGCATGAAACATGGGAACACATAAAACACAGTCTCTGCAGCAGTATGTTGACACTGGATTTGTAACTCCTCCAGTTAATAGTCTATATGCCTGTGACACAGGCACAACTGGCTACTCCAGGGAAAGTTAACAATGAGGACTGGTAGCCAGCAATACCTTTTAGACAGGCGAACAACAGGACTATAGGTAGAAATGCAGTGTCAAAATAAAGCTGACATAGGGATGGTGAAGCATAACGGTGTGTTTACAGGGTGAAGCTTTGCACAACAAGGCTTGCAAATTAAAAGCAAGGAACCTTTGTAGACAGGATGGGACTATAAGAGATGAAGTAAGGCAAAAAAAAAAAAAAAAAAAAAAAAAAAAAAAAAAAAAAAAAAAAAAAAGACATGGGGAAAAAGGATAAAGGAAAAGAAGGCTAACAGCTGACACATTCTCAGGCTCCCATCTTGCGTCAGGAACAGAGGAAACTATATACTATAGATGCTCGCTAGTTTGTTGTCACTGTGATAAAATGCTTGACAAAACAGCTCCTAGAACAAGGTGTGTATTTTGGCTCATGATATCAGAAGTTTCAGTTTATGATCAGCTGGCTCCTCTGTCGTAGACCTGAGATAATCTGCAAACGTCACAGTGGAGAAATGTTTAAGTAGAAGTCCTCATCCAAAGAAAGCAGAGAGAGCAGAGAGGGGCACAGGGAGAGGATGGGGACAGGATAAATTTGTCAATGGCATACACCCAGTGACCCACGACCTCCAATTAGGCCGAGCCTTGAGTTCCACTGCCTTCTACTAGTCAGTTCAATTACAAATCCATCAATAGGTCAGTCACTCATTTCATTTTAACTCTCAGAATCTTATCACTTCTCAAAGCCTGTCACTAGCAACCAGACACATGAGCCACCTGGGGGCACAATTTGTAGCCAACTGCAACAGTGGTTAATGCTACCTTGATCCACAAAGCATTTCTGTCAAGTACAGTATGAAACAAAGCCCAATGATGATTCTTGCAGAATGAGGTTGCACCGAGGAAACACAGTTTTGCACAGCAGAGCTAAGACTTGAATCCAGGTCTGTCTAATTCAAAAGATCGTGTCCTGTCCGTGTTGCTATAGACAAAAAGCCCAACTGTTAGATTGCAAATGGCCTGTAATGCTACTTTTTTTTTGTTTGTTTTGTTTTTTTTACCCCAGAGTAATTTTCTCTGCCTTACACATACGCCTCCTGCACATCTCTACAAATACACTAAGTATTGGCGGTTAGTCATTATACAAAGCAAATCATGCATTTTGTTCCTTTGCAGAGTCAAGAAGATTTTGTGGGATAAAAGGATGCTGGGATGTCTTTGGCCTTGAAGAAGACCAATGAGGGCCTTGGGACTGTATAAAAAGATGTTTCTATGGGTTCATGTGCAGCTCTGTTACCTACAAACAAGAGAAAATTCTCTATAAACTCTCTGGCACCTCTGTAGCCCCAGTATTATCACATGACTAACATAGGAAATCAGCATGCTGGTCTATAAATGTTGTGGGATGTGTGTGGGGATTCATCTTTATAATGTGGGGGGAATCTAATATTTTCTACATATAAAATTTACCTGAGAAAAATAAAATTAGGAGAGTCATATTATAAAGACACTTAGTAGCATAAGGAGCTTTTATTTTTTTTATGTATAAAAGAATTCTCAAATCTGTGATCAAATATCATGTTTTAGATGGGAACTTTACCAGGATTGTTCAGCACTTTAACATATTCTCTATTAAATATTATTATTTTTCAGTTAACCGTGTAATATATAAAAACATGAGAATAAACACAAACATATATGTTCACAAATTAATTTTTGTTAAAACTTTAGTAATCTAACATACTTAAAACTATGTTGTTTCTTATTGGGTACATATTTATCTTGCTTAATGATGGCAGATATCTTGTTGGACCAATGACTGGCCACTTTCAGCATGAATCAATACTTACCCCCTTATCCAGTTGTAGATTTAAAACACTATGTTTTGCTTCATCAAACCAATCATTTTCTCCAATTTCCTACTAATTTTTATAAAACAAAGAAGCAAAGCCTGCAATTATTTTGATATCTCAATCCAAACAAACAGTGCAGTGCAGACAAAGAGGGGCCCAGGGCTGAAAGGGACCTGTCAGCCACCAGGCTGTGCTACTATGGTGGTTGACGTGTCAGTTTAGTGCTGACATTTGACTCAAATGGAGCAGAGATTATTTCAGGGGATGTATAGATTGCACACAAATTCGAGTTGTTTAAAATCCAGCCCTTCTAAAGGTTGGTTCCATGTATGAAAACAATTTCTAAAACCACAGATATGTTTGGCAAGAGAAGAAAGGAAAGACTGATTCTGATAAAAGTTTTTTTTCTCTCAAAAAGTAGATGAATTTTCTCATATTCAAAGAGAAAACGGGAGGGGGAGAAGGGAGGGGAGAGAGAGAGAGAGAGAGAGAGAGAGAGAGAGAGAGAGAGAGAGAGAGAGAGAGAGAGAGAGAGATCATGTCATTATCCTAAAATTTTTTGTCTCTCATGCATTAAATAAACATGCCTGATTTTACAATTAATTACAACTCCTCTCTCTCTCCAGGTACTTCAGATTCCTCTAGTCTTCCTTGTGCATTTACTCTCAGAAAAGATAATAGATTTAAAAATGAATTCTTATAAAAGTCATCAACATTGCACTGAAGACATTTCAAAGCCAGCTAACAATCGAATTCTGTCCCACTTACCCTGAGTCACACCATCCAGTGAAAGGCCTTGTCTTGATGGATCATTCATGGAAAACTAAAGTAATTACCATCATTCTAATATTCCTATTTAAATGCATGAAAAACTGATTAGCTGAAGGCAGCCCTATATATAGCAGAAATGGCATCTTCTTAATATTTATGCTAATGTGAAAGACATTTTACACAAAGGTTAGAGGTGACATATGGGTAAGAAATGATCTTAACATACACACTTATTTACTGACAATAATGCATGACATGAGTGTGACTCCTTGAGAGGGATTTCACAGGCACAGGGGACGAGATATGGAGGAATAATTCAATATGAAAATGATACACATGTCTGGGTGCAATATATGCATCCATAAGGTAGGTTCTTGTAGGCGTACCCAAATCTCATGCAGAAGTGCAGCATGCATACTTCCAAGCTCCAGTTTCATAAGCAGACTTTATTTATTTATTTATTTATTTATTTATTTTGGCTCAAAGAGAATTTTGATGGAAATTGGAAAAGGGTTAATGATTTTGGTGACTCTGAGTGTTACTTTCCTTGTGTGTAAAGCACCTAAGAAGTGTTACAATGACGCAGTTTCAGCCTGTACTCACCATCTGTCTGGAGGGAGGAATGTGGCGTCTAAACACTGTGTGATTTGTGCATTGCCGTTTCCACACGGCTAACCCACAGGCCGAATCCTCTTTTCTACTAGCTTTCTAAGCACGCTCCAAGGTGAGACGAGGCAGAACAGCACATAACAATGAGCACACCTCTGGCCGTGCAAGAAGAACAAATAAAACATGAAATTATCACAAACTGCGGACCCAAATAAGCAAGAATGGGTTACTGCCGAGAACGGATTTCAAACAGACTTCTGCTTTAATGACAACCTAAGCCAGACCTTGATTGAGGGCAATCAAATGCCTCTCTCTTTATCTGCTTCTAAGTCACTTTTTATACCAAAAGAAAACTGCTGTTACAATGTCACCTGTATAAAGCTGCAGCAAGCTCTGAAAATAGAAAAGCAGTTTCCACAAGCAATTACGACACAATGCATATATTCGTGCTAAAAGTATGGCCAACAGAACAGGTAACCAATAGCAACTTCTTACTGAGCAGGTCAGGGCAAGCTCACCGGAAAGATGATATTTGCTTTGCATTCTAATTGTGCCTGCCCCCACCTGGGGAACTGGGGCCCACTAGGAATATGACTTTCAGATTTCAAAACTGAACGAACCAAACAGCCAGACAACTCTCCCACTGGGAAAGAGGCGGTGGAGAAAGGGACCCCCAGTTAGGCCCCTAAGACTGGCATCTTTTTACAGTTTTTGATTTATAGGGAGAGTCTGTCATTCACCCCCCACTTATCACTTTCTAATCACACCCATGAATGGCAGCTCCAGCACTCACTCTCTGGATCGTATTTTCTTCATTTGAGTGGATTCCTTGTAGCATTTCCGTATCCCTCAGTCACTGCTGTTTTGTTGTTACCCGATGGTCCTTGTGGCGCGTGCCGTCTTTTCAGGGAATCCATCTGATAGGATGGATCCTTCTTGAATCAATATTGCTTTAAAAGTGGGAAGTGTACTGATTGAATCCGGCCGGAAGAATAGTTTTTTTTATTAATTAATTTTTATTTTATGTGCATGGGGGTTTTGCTTGCATGTTTTGCCTGTGTAGCATTTTGGGTGTCTGGAGCCAATAGAGGCCAGAAGAGGGTGCTGGATTCCATAAAACTGGAGTGACAGACGCTTGTGTGCTGCCATGGGGGTTCCGGAAATTGAACTCAGGTCCTTTGGAAGAGCAGCCAGTGCGCTTAAGCACCGAGCCATCTCCAGGGCTAGATTTTAGAAAGACTAAGTACTTTTTTTTTTTTTTTTAAATTGTGAATGCCCAGCAAGAAGCAGCTTCAAGGTGGTTTACTTGATGCATTCGTTGTTTGAGAGACTACAGTCTTTTAAGGCCGAGAGGCAATGGTGGAAGAAGTATAAAGGAGGTTTAGGAGGAGATAGGGTGGCGGACTTCTGGGGGAGTGGAGGAGGCATGGTGAAGGAAGCCTGGTGGAGCTGGCGTGATGGAGGAGGCAGGGAAGAAGGCCCTGTCAGTGACCGCCGGAGCTTGTCCTACTTGTCCATACTTCAGTGGAGTAGGATGCAGAGAGCCTGGGCTGGGGATAAGTTACATCATAACCAACCAGGGCCATCCTTCAGGGCCTTGCTTTCTCCAGGGGACCTGCCTCCAAAGTCTCTGAGACCCCCCACCCCCAATCATCGCCATCTGCTGGGGACCAAATGTTCATACACATGAACCCGTGGGGGAGGTTTCACATTCTAACCATCACAGGATCAAAGTTTTTTACATTCTTTCACACAGATGGAGACCCTTGAGCTATCTGTTTTCTGGACCACACTGTACAGGTGATAATTACTCAGTTGGCTAGTGTGAGATGTGTGTGGAGAGTGCTGGGCTGTTGCTATGTACTGCCCAGTGACGAGACATTCTAAAAAGCCGATTTTGAGGTGATTCTGGCATTGTGGGAACATCACTGAGTGCATTCACAAAGATCCCAAAGGTGTAGCTCAGCTACTCAAGGTGATCTCTTGTTGCAATCAAGAGACATGGTGAGAGTGAGGTGAATCTAGTTTCAGCTGGCATATTACGGCAAAATGTGCAAGAATGAAATTTATTTTCTGAGTAGAGGGAATCCACCCCAAAATAATAGTAATGGGGTTAGAGAGATGGCTCAGCTGTTCAGGCACCTAGCAGATGATGTGAATTTGGTTTCCAACACCCATAATAGGCAGCCTATAGCCATCTGCAGATCTAATGTCCTCTTGTAGGGTTCCTAATGATCTGCATTCACACAAGCAAATACCATCTCTATTACATACATATAAGCAGAAGTAAGTCTTTAAAAACACATAAGACATTACACATTACATATGTATATATGTAAATGTATATATAACATAGTTATATATATAACATATATATAAATAAAACACACACACACACACACACACACACATATATAAACATAGTTAACTCACAACCTGGTATCACTGTGATTTATTATCAAGTATCATGTACTACACCAAACCGTGTGTGCTCTGCCGTTTACAACCAAGATTCCATTAGGTTTGCTTACAATCACATCAGCACAAACATGGGGAGGAGAAGCATTCACTATATTACAGGCTCACTAGGTGAGAGGAAATTGTCACCTCTATTATAACCTATGGAGCCACCGTGGTAAACAAGATCCGCTGCCAACTGAAATGTTACATTACACAGCGTGTACGCATGGTTTGTGTTCATAGGAGCTAAGCTGGCTGTGGAAAGTGTGGGTGTGGCTCATCTACTTGTATCTTGTCTGGAAAGATGGGTTCAGTCTTGTTCAATTCGCAACTGGGAATGAGGGGCAGAAGAGAGGCTACACGAATCATTAGTGCATCCCACTATTCCTGGCATAAAGAATGGAGTTACCTTCCCCCTCACCATTCAAACCTCCCCCAACCCACACCCCGGCTGCCAAACCAACTCCCAAGCATTTGTCTTTTGATCCTTCTCTTTTGCTGATGGCTTTGTGGGCCTTCCTCAAATCCCTGCCCTCCATCCCACATAGGATGTCTGCTTCAAGGTAAAGAACAAACATTTTCAAGTTGAAGCATCAAAAACTCGGTTTCCTTGGTAACTTGGGCAGGGAAAGAGAATTTACAGTGCTCAGAACGGTGCCTGGGAGCAGGCACACGCATTCTCCCTCCACCTCACTCCTAAGGCTCTCTCTGCAACGCAAGGCAGTGTCCCAAGCTGCCCCATGTAGCCACACATTTAAGGTTAAGTGGAAAGTGAAGTTGGCTGCTAAGTTTAGCTTTCGTGCTGAAAGCCTTGACAGATTACGAGCTCCTTCTGGCGAGACCAGGGCCCTTCTTTTCCCACGCCTATCAAATGGCCTTGGACTTCTACTTCACCTGAAATATTGTACAGTAAAGGCACATGGCGTGCTAATAGGCTGCAGGGATTAATGGAGTAAACAGTTGCTTAAATGTAATCTCAAAAGAGTTCAGATGAAGACGATGCAGAGAATTATTACTGGGGTTAAGGATGGAGCCTACTGAACTTTGTCTGCCTAGAAGGGAAAAGCTAGTGAGGAGGGGTTCCTGCCTCTCAACTCCTACACAGGAGCAGATTCCATTTGGTGCCTTTGGGTAGCCAAAGGGAATTGTGGTATAAAAACAACATGCGTGTGTGGACCACAGTGTCTCCTCCTGGCCTTAGTTTTGTCTTGTGTGTAGGTATTGGCTTCTCAGAACTAATATCCTTTCATTACAAAAGAAGAAAACTTCCCTTAAAGCTATACTTTCAGTGTAGAAAGACGCATCAAATTGGAGCTTTACTCAGCCAGCTGGTGTGTGGATTTCATTGTCCCAGCTGCGCTTCCTTATTAACTCCTTTTTATGACACTCTGTAGAGAATTGTCAATCATAATCGTCATGGTATCAGTCATTGCATCCAATCAGAGGTTACAAAAATCATGTACATGAGCAGTCTTAAGGTTCCATTCTATCATTCCACCCTATGCTGTCACAGCGGGATGGTGGCACTTCCCTTACTGGTCTTCTCAGTTCTTTTCCTCTTGTGTTTCTCTTAGGCTCCTCTGATATTCATGCCGAAGCCAGATTGCCCCATAACAGAAACACACATTTCTATTACAATACTTCACCACAGTAATCAATAAAAACCATATCCATCATTAGAGACTCTCTCTGTAGAGAATCAAAAAAATCTGACTATAACTCAGATTTAGAATGCAGACTTCACATCCTAGAAAAATAATGTGACTTGAGTTTTGTGTTAGGGCTACCAAGAGAGATAGAAGCCATGGGTGCTGTATGCAGCTGTGTGAGTTTCCCCAGGAACCGGCTCTTGTCTATGGGCAGCCTTGAGGTCCCAAAGCAGATCATCTGGGACGCTACCAGGACAATTTAGTTCAAATTTAGAGGACCCTAAACCAGAGAAGCCAATGAAGGAACTCCTACTTTGAGGCCAAAAGCCTGAGAATCTGGGTAGGAGCCAGGGATATCATTAGGGTTTAAACGCTGGTGATGCCAAGTTCTGATGCCCTAGGAAGGACACAAGCAGGCATTCCCCACCAGATCTCAGTAGAAGATACCAATTTTCCTTCAGCCTCCTGGTATATTGGATGCTACTGACCACACCCCGAGGGTAGAATTTCTCCAGCTAGTCTGCCATTCTCACATGTTAACTCGTTCTAAAACTACAATTATTGGTACATCCAAATAACGCCCTTCCCAGTGCCATAGATAATCATCCAGATTGTCATCTACAGTCAACTATGCTTGAAACATGATGTATAGCAATGACCAGAGCCATAGGGAAGTCTGGTCCATGTGTGAAAGAAGACAGTAGACCAGATGTTTCTTTTCAATGGGTAGAAACAGTAAAGTGATCTCACCTTTGTCTTCCTACAGAGCCCATCACTGCTTTGCCTTGCTTCATGGCATGATGGTTTGCAGAAGAGATAAAGGGCAGGACTGTGAGCAGATAAGGGCAAGTGAAGGGAGGAACTCACTTGTCCCAGGTAGGAGGAGGTTGCTCAGTTCTGGAAATTTAGTGTCTGAAGCAGTCAGTGCCTGCCACACAGTGGAAATGAGTGTGTTTGTGTGTGTGTGTGTGTGTGTGTGTGTGTGTGTGTGTGTGTGTGTGAAGAATAAACTTACATTTGAATTCTATACCACTGTATCTAGAATTAAACTTATTTTGCATCTATATACAAAATTCTATACCAGTGAATTAAAAATAACCTTTAACTTTTGTTTTTTAAGGCCGGGGTCTCTCACTGAATCTAGCCATCACTGTTTTGGATATACTGGTTGGCTAGTGGGCCTGTGTGATCTGCTTGTCTCTGTCCCCCAGCCCCTGGCACTGGCGTTATAGGCTTTTACTTGGGTGTTGGGCCATGGAATTCATGTCCTTACTCTTGTGCAGGAATCACGTTACCTGCTGAACTATCTATTTTCTCCTCACTGCAGACTGACTTCTTCCCAAGCAAATATTTATTTATAAAGCATTTTTTATTTATGAAGTTTATGAATTCCAATTTATTTTTTCTTTTACACATTGCATTCTTGATGTTAAATGTAAGAGCTCTTTGTATGGCCCTAGATGTCAAAGATTTTCTTTTAAAGGTAGTTTTCCATTTTCCATTTAAGTTCATGATCCATTTTTGTGTTAACATTTCATAGCATATGAGACTTAAGCCTGGATTCATTTTTTGCATGTGGACATCCAACTGCTTCTTCACCATTTGCTGAAAAGGGTGTCTTTTGTCCATTGAATGGCTTTTGCACCTTTGTCAAAAGCCAGTTGCACATGCTTGTGAGTCTATTTTAGGCTCTCTGTTCTGATCCATTGATCCTTATGTCTGGGAACAGACATCTTGCCTTCTTGCTGATCTTAGCAGGAAAGTGTTCAGTGTCTCACAATCAAGTACAGTGTTAGCTGAACACGTTGGTAGGTGATCTTTATCAAGTTGAAGAAATTCCTCTCCATTCCTACTCATCTTCAGAGACCCTTTTGAGAAATCAAAAATTGCCCCCCACTTTGGCCAAATGCCTTTCTATGTCAATCGTAGTTTTTTTCCTTTGGCCCAATAATATAGTTAGTTCTTTTGAGCCTCTTCTCTCTTGAATAAACACCTCAACTTACTCATGATACATAACTATTTTTAGATTATTGAGATCATTTGTAAATATTTTTATAGAGTTTGTATAACTATCTATGATGAACATTGGTTTATAGGGCTTCTTAAAAAAAGATTTATTTATTTATTATGTAGACAGTGCTCTGCCTGCATGAATGACAGAAGAGGGCATTAGATCACATTAGGGATGGTTGTGAGCCACCATGTGATTGCTGGGAATTGAACTCAGGACCTCTGGAACAGCAGTCAGTGCTCTTCACCTCTGAGCCATCTCTCCTGCTCATTTACAGGGCTTTTAAAATAGTCTGGTTTTACTATAGTGGTAGGATCATAAAATGTCTTGGGAGGTGTTTCATCCTCATATTTTCCAGAAAATATTTTCAG
The DNA here is from genome assembly GCF_903995435.1 of Acomys russatus. Lineage (NCBI taxonomy): Eukaryota > Metazoa > Chordata > Mammalia > Rodentia > Muridae > Acomys > Acomys russatus. The sequence continues at coordinate 43,299,728 of NC_067157.1, read as the reverse complement.
TTGAATTCCTGCTAATTCTTTAAAACCCTTTCATGAAATTTAGCATTTGAGTCTTTCTCACATACACTGGTGCCTCACATTTGACCATGTCCCCTGGAGGGGGAGACCTGGTGGCACTCAGAGGAAGGACAGCAGGTTGCCAAGAAGAGACTTGATACCCTATGAGCATATACAGGGGGAGGTAATCCCCCTCAGGAACAGTCATAGGGGAGGGGAATAAGGGGAAAATGGGAGGGAGGGAAGAATGGGAGGATACAAGGGATGGGATAACCATTGAGATGTAACAAGAATACATTAATAAAAAAAATAAAAAAAAAGAAATTTAGCATTTGAGTGTTGAGTTAACCTTGGTGCCTGGTGGTATTTATTCCTATACCTAGGCTGGTTTTCTTTCCAGTTGTTCTAATGAGAAGCAACGATGTCCCCGTGCATAATGTAGACTTGTTGGTACCTCTTCCCCATTCTCCCAGTTTTACTTTTCCATATTTTGTGACTTGCAGATCCTTTAACTAGAATCCACTGCCACCCACTGATGCCCTGTTGGTGTGGCAGGAGAGAGGAGAAGCCCTCGATGACAACACTGAATCACAGGTTATGATGAGTATATGTCCTTAGCTGGGCTTTTACATGTATTTTCTAGCTCCCTTTGCTTGGCTGACCCAGAGAGAGGAGCAGGGCTGGGATTCTCCGATGGATGTACAAACCATACAGGGCAGCTATTGAATGCCTTTTGCCCCTTTTTTTGGTCTCTTGGATGAGAAGGCTTTAGTTGGGACTGTTTTGTTTTTATTTTATTGTACCCATTGGCATTTCCAGACTGCTAAATTCTCCAACAACAAGTATGAATGGAGAAGAAAGAAAGAAGATTCATTAAAACCACCTCTGTGTCAGTCTGTAGGTCCCCAGGCCCCCCAGTGTTCCTCTGTGTCAGTCTGTAGGTCCCCAGCCCCCCAATGTTCCTCTGTGTCAGTCTGTAGGTCCCCAGCCCTCCAGTGTTCCTCTGTGTCTTCTTAGGATTGATTCACATGCAACATTACAAGAGAAGGAATGTGCCCTGTATATTCACCTCATATTTCCAAAAGTAGAAATTCTCTTATTGTTACACTTTTTAAAGATTCAAGATGCCTACTGTGGCTAAAGTGAATGTGACATCTCCTTTGGCATTGTAGTATTATTGAATCTATCTAGAAAACTGAAACACTCAAAACTGTTTTATTACTTATGGCCACCACTGTCCTCTTAACAGACCAACTGTTGTTTACCAAAATAGCCTTGTATCCTAAAGTGAGACACATACATTATAGAGTGATTCTCTATGTCTCAAAGTGACATCCAAGTTAAGTCAAAGTTGACTATTTGCTCTCTGAAAGTTAATGACACTACATGTAATTTCTGCCTAATTGTCCTTTGCAACGTATTTATAAGCAAAATTTGACAAGCATCTGTACGATGAGCATATCCGGGACATGGAGGAATGAGGAAATACACAAACTGTGGAGAAGGCATCTCTGGAACATGTTGTCTTGTATTAGGACAGTCCTAGCACATGGCGCACACTCAGCAGATGTCTGTGAGTGAATAAATAAAGACACCTTTGGGAATTCGATGAAGATACCTCTCCTTCTGCAATCATAAAGTTGTAGTAAGACACATAAATGAAATCTGCAGGACTCTCATGGGAATCTGTCGCTATCTGTAGGTACCCAGTTTCCTATCCAGTTCATGTACTCACACCTGAAAGTGGTTTCGGCTTATAAGTCATACCTTATCTTTGTCTACAACTACATACACTGACATTCCAGAGGGAGGTTTTTTTTTTTTTTTAAATCAAAGAGTCTTTTTATTTTAAGATCATACAAAGCATGAGAGTACCAATCAGGAGCTGAGGTGCAATGACTTCAGCTCACGGTACAAACCAGCTAATGGCTAAGGCTCCCACACACACTGAGAATTCATTCTGTCAAGAGCCATTTCTGGGGCGTTGCCATCTTCTGCTCTATTTTTAAACACACAATGATCCCTCTCTTGCTTACAGCTTCCCTGGCCTGAGGACACAGTATTTCTCAATGGCAGAGGCCTTTCAAGCTGTAGGTCACATGAGATCTGTAAGTTAAGCCCAACCGAGTGGCAGAGAGGAAACAGAGAGGCAGGCTCTGCCTAGCTCAGGCAGCCCACTTCTCTGTCTAGCAGCCCCCGGCCAGCTAAATCACTTCCCTTGCCCACAAGCAGTTGCAGCTGCTTTAATCAGTTGCCCATATACAAGCCACATCACATTAAATCAGCCAGGAGGTAGTAATGCATGCCCTGCCCGGGACAGGGTTTCTCTGTGTAGCCTTGGCTGTCCTGGACCCCCCTGGTTGACCAGGCTGGCCTGGAACTGACAGAGATCTGCCTGCCTCTGGGATTACAGGCGTGCACCACCACACCTGGCTGGTAGTGCACACCTTTAATCCCGTTACTGAAGAGGCCGAGGCAGGCAGAGCTCTGTGAGTTGAAGGTCAGCCTGGTCTACAGAGTGAGTTCCAAGACATCCAGAACTACACAGAGAAACCTTGTCTAGAAAAACAAAACAAAGCAATAACAGAAAGAAACTTTATTTCACTGTGGATTCCTAGGGAAAAGAGAGGAGAGCCTGTATTGGGATGCTAATCTGTTAGGGCAGAAGATACAGAAGATGAGAGACAAGTGGAAAACTCTGGCATTGTAGAAAGCTAAGGTTTCCTACAATCACGAGATAAACAAATGGTTTCTCTCTCCTTATTTCTTCCCACAATGCAACAAGTTCTGGGGTATCTTCTCACTACTGTTTAAATTTTCCCTTATCATTTCCACCCTTTCTTTCTAACAAACATTTGAAATGTGTTCCCTCTCCTTTGCCTGATTTGTTTCCCTTCAAAGCAAGTGTCCCAATTAGTGCAGCACACAGCTATAATCCATGCCGTCGCCCAGACGTGCCTTCTATGCTCACTGCTGTGTCTTGAGTTTCTGATGCTGTGGGTCTTCAGACAACATGTAGAGCAATATTTGGTTAGATGATGGCTTAAGGAAAGAGACAATGGCGACAAATAGTCATCTAGATGATGGTCACTTCCAACAATTAGACTGCTTTTAATCAAAGGGAAACCGAGAGAAGAGAAAACTGTGCGCATAAGGGAAGCCTGAGATCCTCTGAAGATATTGAATGGATGGATAGCTTTTGTCTCTACAGCTTTAATTTCTGGTCTCTGGGGACAGACTAGACCTTTAAAGCCCTTCCCGAGCCCAACATTAACCACCCATTTCTGTGTTATTTGCTGATCTGTGAGGAACTTGATACCCACATCCTTGCAGAAAAATAGATGTTCCATAATCCTATTTTGCCCTTACGAAACACATTCCAATACTGGTAAAACAAATTAGATTAAAAATGACAGTTCCCTCCCCCGCCCAAAAGCTTATGGTGGCTTGAGGTAGAGCCAAATAGCAGAATCACATAATGAAACAAAAGAGAGAGAAAGAAAGAGAGAGAGAGATTCAATAAAAGTATGGGTATTTCTACTTTTATTAGAGGAGCCACACAGAAAGGACAAAATTTCCAAGAGAGATAACTCTTTAATACGGTACGCATCACAGTCTTGCACCAAATCACAACTTATAACATAGCTTCATGAATACATGGTTCATTGAGCTGGTCTAGCAGGTCATGTTTTTAAATGAATTCTCAGTCTCTAACAACAACAACAACAACAACAATAATAATGGACCTCAAGATTATTGTTTTGCCATGAAACAAAGTGATTCCACTTCCTTACAATGAATTATTTCCCTGGCACTCATGAAAAGCATGCTCCTGAAAACGCTTTCCTCATTGAGTCTCTCACTTCACTTCTCTCTTTTTTGAAACACGCTCACTCTTCTCCAACCATAAGTCATGGCACCAATGGAATTTCCACTTGCATATAAAGTGACTGGTGCCATGGACATATTTACTGTCACTTTTTATAAAAAGGCGATCAATTTCCATCCATGACAAGAGAGCAGCTGGCTAATTTAGAATGCCTGCTGAACATTGAGGGAAAAGTAATCATTTTATTTTTCACGGGCATATTTAGAAGGTGCATGCTGAATATGAATGACTATAAATATTGGAATTGTACAGATATATGGGGGGCCTGTCCAAATGTCTTCTTAGGAAACACACAGGAATCCTCATCAGGCTTTGAGGTGGCTTTGATTCAAGCAATTTATTTCTTAAGCAACAAATTAAGGCTGGCCAACACCGAGTGTGTGGTGCTTAAAAAATTTAGATGATATTTCACTGTTAATAATTTATTTGGATCATTACAAAATAAATTTTTATATATTGTTATGACATATGGTTTCTCAATTGCATGGTTTATTAGTAAACACCAACTTGCTATGATAACTCAGTAACCCAATGTGTGAAATTTCATTATGATAGAATTTAGACATTAGTGCTTAAATTCAGAATGTAAATTAAAATTTAGAATCACACATTCCACCACTGAGGACAGACTCATGATATGAGCCAGTGAATGCAATAGGAAAATATTATAGCTCTATTTAAATTCATTTTATTTGAGTCCTTTCCAATTCTGTTTATATTGTAAGTGAAAACAATGCTTTTGTACTATATGTGTATAATATACAAATGTATAAATAAGATTTTAAAATGTACAAAACCCAGGACCTGTGAGATAGATTAGTGGCTAGGCATTTGCCACCAAGGCCAATGACCTGAGGCCACCTGGTGGAAGGATAGAACCAACTCCTACATATAAATTGTCCTCTAATCTACACACATGTATTGTGACATGCATATATCTACACAGACAGATGTGCATATACACACACAAACACACACACACACAGAGTGAGAAAGTAAGGGGGAGAGAGGGAGGGAGGGAGAGAGAGAGAGAGAGAGAGAGAGAGAGAGAGAGAGAGAGAGAGAGAACTACAACCTCCCTCAAAGAAAGTAGTCTGAAAAACAATCACTTCTCTTTGCTGTCAACTATGTGTGTCCTAATATTTATCAAGAATCCTTAACATATTACTGGCATTAAGCTGGGTACTGTATGTGGAATTATTAATAGAAAAATATATAGCCTATAGTGTAACAAACTACACACCATACAATGTACTGACATAAAATAATAAATAATAGTATTCATATGCAACTTTCCCAGAAGTTCTATGATGATGCCTTCCAACAAAAATAGATTTAGGGGTCTGAGCCATGCAAATAGCTGCCTTAAACCAGTATGCATTGAAAACTAGCCCTCTCAAGGTTCTGTGTCATAGCTTCTTCTAATAGCCTTGGCTTGTTTGCTAGAATACTAGAAGGATCAAGTGAGAGGGGTTAGAGATTGTAACTAAAGGGGTGGGAGGCTATGTGGTAGAATGTACTGGCAGCTGTAAAGCAAAGGAAAATTGAAAAATCATCATCAGCTGCTTCCTTACATCAGTCTAAGTAATCTAGAAATGGGTCCTAGATCCAAAGGCCAAGTTAAAAGCACATGGTTTCTAGAAGAGAACAAGACAAAAGCTTTTGGGATGTTGCTATTGGCAGGTAATGTTTAGACATGATATACAAAAGTATGAACCAGAAAAGAAACATTTTGCCTTTTTTTCTACTGTCATGTGTGTACTTATCTCTGTGTATGTGTATATACATACATGTGCATGGTATGCATATATATATGTTAACATAGATGTGACCATGCACGTGTGGGGTACATATTCGTGTATGGAAATACCTGTGGAAATTCAAGATTGGTGCTAGAGTCATCTTTGATTGTTTTTCTACCTTGTTCATTGAGAAAAGGTCTCTCAATCAAACACAGAGCTCACTGATATGGCTAGTCTAGCTAGCTAGCCAGTTTGCTCGAGGATTCCTTGTGCCAGCCTTCTAGGGTTGGAACAGTAGGTCACCAGCCCACTGAGCATTTTCATTCTGGAAGTCCAAATCCCAGTCCTTACCCTTGCTCAGCAAGCATTTTGACCACTAAGCCATCCCCTCATTCCTCATAAAAGTAAACTTTAATGAGATTTAATTAAAATGTAAAAGTTTGCCCATTGAGAGACTTTATTAAGAAAATGAGAAGGCAAGCCACAGCATGGGAGACAAGATACATATAATTACGTAATTATAAATATATAATTAAATGAATGGGACAAAGGACTCATCTGTGAAAGTTGTGCGTGTAGCTTAGGACTCAATTAGACAAAACAAAATTGGTAAGAAGTTTGAATAGATTCATCACAAGGAAAGAAATAAAAAAAAATGTCCAATAACTGTACAGAATATGCTCAATGTCATTAATTATTGAGGGAATACAAATTAAAATAGAAATGGCATATGAATGCATATTTGTAAGTAGCTTTAAGAAAAAGAGAGATTACTCACACCAAGTGAGGGAAGGTAAATAGTGCAGGGGCTTTCATCATCATACACGTTGCCGTATAGCTGACAATTCTACTCCCAGATACTTGCTCCCAGGAAATGAAAATGCAGAATGACCATATAGAGGCACAAGTACAGCAGTCATGTTTGTCGTTATGAGCAGGCCTTGGGCAGACGAAGGCACGGGCTGAGAAGGCACACAAAGAAGCCTTTGGGAGAGTAGGGAGGTCCAGCCTGGCGTCTGTGTGGGGGAGTCTTGGGCACAAGTCACAAAGAAGATGTTCAAGCTGATTAATTTGAAGGGACACAGTTGATGATATGTAAATTATGACTCAACAGGAGTGGTTTAAAAAAAACCCAAAGGAAGGGGCAGGAAAACTTTTTAAAAAATATGCATAAGCTTTAATTACAAAATATGAGGGTTCCGTGCATTTTTAATGCCCTTAAGACAGCTCATAGAATAAAAGCGAGCATGGCTGGCTGCCTGCCGTGCGATGCTGGTTGTACAGGCTTTCCCTTCCTGTCTCTCAGTCGGTATCTATTATAAAGGGCAGTGATAACAGTACTTACTTCATAGAGTTGTTGGGAGAATTAATGAGAAAATGTGTGTGAAGTATTTCTCAGTAATTAAGTCCTATTATTTTCTGTAACTGCTGAGAGAATCAGTTCACATATTTAATGCTGAGGAAAACTTGGAGTTATAAGGAGTTCAAATTAAATTAGGCTTATGCTGGTTAAGAAAATGTAGTATCATGTAACAAACTTTTTCCTGTTTTTAAAAAGGTTTGGCTTTTAATTTTTATTTTTTGAGACAGGGTCATATTAAGTATTTGTGGCTATCTCAGAACTTTAGATCAGATCGGCCTAGCATCAGACCTAGCTTCAGACACATAGAAAGGTGCCTAATTAATTGAATGAGTGAAAGGAAGCCGGTTCGTGGGATGCTTTAGGGTTAAAGATGGGCATTAGTGGTGCATTGTGGCAACTCACACTTTAAACCTTATTTTCCATATGTTGAGTGTGTGCTCACGTCCCATGGTGCACATGTAGTGGTCAGAGGATAACTTGGAGGAGTCAGTTACCTCTTTCCACCCTGTGGGTCCTGGGGATCGAACTTAGATCATTAAACTTGGCAGCAGCACTTTTAAGCTATGAATGCCCTTTATCATTAAAGATGGTATAAGGAGTATCCTACTAGGTAAGACACAGGGCTCAATCCTGCATGCAGCATCCTCCAAATTAATCCTGGTCTCTAGGTTACATCTGTTGACAAAGCGCACCATGGAAGTGAAAGGCCTTGCAAGGAGTCACGAGGGACTGGCAAGAAGCCCACAGGGAAGTGGAAGACTGACTGGAGTGGGAGTTACCTGCACTGCACAACAAAGCAAGGCCTGAGCAAAGGGCATGGGGCTCCATTTAGAATGCTCTTCAGACACCTCAATGTCTCCCTGCACCATCCTTGTCCTTAATTTCTACCTCCCAAGGCCTAGAAAGTTCTAATACCTATTTACTCTTTGGGATCATTTCTGACTATCCCAGGGAGAGACAATTTTCTGCATATCATGACATCTGTTGTAGTTCATTGACACGAAACACGTCCCAGATCATAAGACGCATCGTTACTTTATCCATTGTTAAGAAAGCCTGCTGTGTGACATGGTATTTCCACCATTCAGAATTCTTCTATTAACTTATTGAATGATCTGTGCCTTGGGTATGTAGACACGGAAGATGTGAAGGAATTTGAGTTCTGAAATACCTTCAGCATTGATGGTATGTTTTAAGGATACCAAGGTTTATTTAGCATGACCTAGTTAGTTTCTTCTTCCTCACTCTTACAACGTTGTGGAATTAAGCTGGCTTCTGCATGGTCAGCAGGATGCAGTGTAGTCCAAGGTTCTTTTTAATTCCAAGTACTCTGCAATGAATGAAAGGCTAAGAGCAGCTCTTCACTTTGACATTGCTTTCATCTTGTGTTATTCAAATATAGGTAGATACAAGCACAACTCCCAGACCGCGTGTTCTTCTAGAAAGCTGCTGCTCCTCAAAAGCTGAAGGTGTTTTCTCATCCTTTTTTAAAAAAAGATTTATTTATTTATTATTATGAATACAGTGCTCTGTCTGCATGTACATCTGCATGCCAGAAGAGGGTATCAGATCACATTATAGATGGTTGTGAGCCATCAGTCATGTGGTTGCTGGGAAGTGAACTCAGGACCTCTGAAATAGCAGTCAGTTCACTTAACCTCTGAGCCATCTCTTCTAGTCCCTTGCATCTGACATACTTATAACTAAAAGAGCACAGCAGAAGTGCCACTCGTGGCTCATGAAGGTGTCAGTTTCTATCCTATATTCTAGAATCTTCAACTGCTATGGAAACAGTATGATTGCTATAGATCTGCCAAGATGTTTTGGGGCTTCCAGGAGCCAAAGAAGAAAGCCAGTAGGGACAGACGTGGATTTTGCATGGCGAACAATGGCCAACCAGCTTTCAGCCAACCCAGTACCTAGATGTTCTACCTCTTCCTCCCCGTTACAATTACATGAGAAACCTGTAAACTATTCAGGCCTTCTGGAGTTCTTATCTCACAAAGAGAGAATGAAAGATTAGTTCAAAGTATTCAGCAGTGGAGTGATTCACTGCATAGCAAGAGAAAGCAAAGCAGGTAATTTCTCCTACCTCACATTGCATTGTTTTGTTTAAGCCAGGCACTACCTGCAGTTATCTCATGAGCAAGCATAACCAGTCACACATGACAGTGGTTGCTCATCACGCAAAAATACTTGGGCTGTGGCTCCAGACAAAGAAAACAAAGCAAAAAAAAAAAAATGCCACCCACAAATATTTGCATCACTAATATAACTGCTTCATCAGTACATTATACATGCTGTCTTAATTATGTTCCTTGTTGCTAGGATCAAATATTCTGATAAAGGCAATGTAAGAAAGATAAGGCTTATTTTAGGCCATGCTTCCAGGGTGTAAATGTGTCACGGTGAAGAAGTCACACCAAGTACCTGAGGCACCTGGTCACACTGCAGCCACATCTGGTGATCAGAGGGAGGTGAATATCTGTGCTTAGCCCACTTTCCATTTTTATACATGTAGATAATGCACACTGCCATCTCCCTCTTCCCTTCTTGATCTCTCTATTATCCTTGTCTCTTCTTTCTCATCCCTAAAGGTATGCTTCTCACATTCATGCCTGGTCATTTTGTTTTGTGTGCCGCAGCGAGGACCATCCCTGACATTAAGGCTTTGGAGCTAACCATTGGATCCTGGTGGCTACACAACTGATAGGCAACTGTTCCCTTATGCCCAGAGTCTATCACTCGTCAATACTTCATCAGAATGCTCGCTCTTCATGTGCAAAGTTGTCAATGGAAAAAAGAAGTCAATAATGTTTTTTCAAGATAATTCCTTTAAACAGGTCCCCTATCCACATGAAAGTGTGTGTGTGTGTGTGTGTGTGTGTGTGTGTGTGTGTGTGTGTGTGCGCGTGCCCTTTATCCTTTTTACTGCTTAATTCATAAATAGTATTCCACTTTGGTTGGGAAGTAGTACCTTAACATTACAGTGTCTTATTTTCTTGATAAGGAAAGTGTCTGCTTTGAGACTTCTTTTTTGATATTTAATGAGTGAAAAGATTCTTAAAGCCATGGGTATTGCATGTCATGCTATAAGTTAACAGATCTCAGCACCCTGAACTGCCCACTCCTCATCTTTAACAATCAGCAGGTCTGGCTTAGAGGTAAACCCCAGGTGAGGAATGAGAAGAGAGCAGAGGACCTTAGTCTGGCTGTGTGCTGTTATAAAGGACTAGAAGTATTTGGGAAAGAGTTGAAAATGTTCTTTGTGTCACCAGAAAATGGCAAATATGCTTGCTGGGTTATTAATTGCATCACTGTTTACTTTATCTCCATAATTTAAAGACTAATGAAAATTGCATTTTGGATAAACAAGTCAATAAATATTTGCTGATTAGCTGGATATAATCTTGTAATAAAAGCTCATGGGAAGCAGAGTTTTTACATATAGGCTTCCACTTCAGGCCACTCTTGTGCTGGTTGTTTTCCTATTTGCCTACTTCATAAACACCAGAAGTTGGTCTGGGCTGTCTCCGGCCTGGCATCCTGAGATATGTATGTTAGCCGAGGAATACTCAACCCTTAGAATAAACCGAGCCTAGGAACAGAAAGATGCCCACATTGAAAACTGTAAGACACTGAAAAAGAAATCAAAGAAGCCACAAAAATATGGAGAGATTTCCTATGCTAGTGAGTTAGAATGATTGCAGATGGCTTAGATCCCAACATACACATTTCTGTTCTAAGGATGGAACAAAACCCAAAGGTTAGATAGAGTTAATGGAAGTCCAAGTAATAATCAACTTTATCCCATCAAAGTTTCATGTGCTGAAAGTTTGGCCTTGAAAACATTGGTAGGAAGTTCAGAACTGGAAAGAAGAAGGCAAGTCAGTGAGTGGTCCTTCGACCACTGGTTATTTTCTCAGAAGGGCCTCAGTCTCTGGCTTCTTGACTCAACTCAATTTTTTTATGCTCTTAAAATATTTCCATCTTGAGGTGCTAAGAGGGTCATGCTAATGCTGGAAATATGCCCTCGAAACTCTAGACCAGTGAGCTAAATAAGTCTTTAAGGAATTAGATTAGCCTGCCTCAGTCACTGTACTACAGTAACAAACAATAGGCTAACATTTTTTACAAACAGACTTACGTTTTCACCACTAATAGAAACTTGCAGTTCATTCGCCTTATTGATTTCTTTCCTGTATCTTTATTGTCAACTCACATGCATTTAAACACACTGTGGTTGCCTTGTGGGAGTTATTTTAACTTAGTATATAATTGTTTAGTTCAATGATAAGACAGTATCTAAGAAGTAGCATTAAACATTAGGTGAGATAAGGTTGAGCATAGATGAACGTATGCCCGTAATGTAATACGTGATTTATCATAGCATAACTCTATGGCAAACTTTTCCAATTCCTCTTGGCATCATTTTTCTTTTAGTGAGGAGGCTGCACTGTCAGGAAGATTTTAGAACGCTGCCACACGGGCATTTTATCTCCTTGGTCTCTGGGTTTTAAAGCATTAAAAGCTTAAAAAAGACATTTTTGGAGTTTCATTTAAAGTTCATATGGATTTAATCTTTAATACTTCATATATGTGTATAAATATTTTTCTTTATATCTTTTTAAAACAGGATTTTCCCTCGGTTATCCTGCTTTAAAATGATCTATTCCTGGAAACAGCTCAGAACCACATCTGGCCTATATAAATGAGGTTGACAAAGCCTTTCAGATCATTATGACATATTTGCTGAGTTCGTGTCCTAATCTTCTGAGGTGTTTTAAGACATGTTTTATGTTTGTTTAAAATGAAATATTTTTCTGGGTTTGTATAAGAAAACTCAGTAATTTTATTAACAAAGGTCAAGACTGGCATAAACTTGGTCCTTATTGTTATCTTAAAAATTCTCTGCTGCTTTGGCCATCTCTTCTTATCTTTCTGATGACTTCCAGGAAATGAGGCTCTGCATCTTATTAGAAATGCCAGCCTGGGATAGGTAAGGTAGTCTCCTGCTTAATTTCCTTTGACACATTTATAGAAGACTTTTTATGGATTAACAAAAGTATATAACATACACACACACACCATAGCTTAGTGTAAATATCTGTCACTTTATGTGAGATATACCATCCAGGCAAGGAGCTTCCCATTCCTGAGTTTTATACCTCCAACTAAAAAGCAAAAACAATAGCCAATTCCTTTGTTTCTTTGACACAAAATTTATTTTCTCTGTTGCAATGTAATTCAGGCACATCTACCAGATTTCCAGTCTGGACACTAGATATCTCTTTTTCCACATATGTGGACTTCTCTATGCTTAATTTTTAAAAAGTGTTGTTGAGTGGAGAGTGGGGTCTGACTTTCACACCTACTCTGGTGCCTCATATTTGACCACATCCCCTGGAGGGGAAGACCTGATGGCACTCAGAGGAAGGATAGCAGGCTACCAAGAAGAGACTTGGTACCCTATGAGCATATAAATGGGGAGGACGTCCCCCTCAGTCACAGTCATAGGGGAGGGGAGTAAGGGGAAAATGGGAGGGAGGGAGGAATAGGAGGATACAAGGGATGGGATAACCATTGAGATGTAATAAGAATATATTAATAAAATAAAAAAACTGTTGTTTACCTACTACATGCTGAAAGCACATGAAAGATTCAGCCTCTCTCCTTGGCTTTCTTGAAATTTCTTGTCAGGCTTTTTGCAGCTCAGAAACTAACTAACCCAGGCACCTATATGCTTATAACTTTGATTTACACTTGCTATAGTCATAGAGATTATAATTCAACTATTAGAACATACTTATCGATACATTGAAGACAATGAATTTATCTCTGGGTAGGAAAATGTGCTTTATGTAAGTTGCTTGGAATCCATAGTTAGGCTCAACAAGATGCACGTTGTCTAAATACACAAAAAAATACCCACCAACTTTAGGCACTGATTTTGCCATTAAGGCTTGAAATAAATTCTATGATCTCACTGGATATAATTTGTATATGTAATATAAAATTCCATATGACCTCTCTGGAAGTCAGCTCTGAAATTACATCCCAGAATGTACCTTATTGCTGTGTAAGATTTGAGGTTGCACTAAAATTGCAAAATAGAAGAATTTAACCAAACACATAAACCAGTATTTTCAGAATAAGGAATCTGTTACTGAGCCAGACAATCACGCTGTTCAGTCACAGACTTCAAGCTTTATATAGAGATTTGTACCCAGGGGCACGTGGATGGAACCAGTACTGGTGGTGGTCAGCATGTGTCTTTGTTTGGGGATTTGTGCTAAGTCATTTGTTTTTTAAAAGATTTATTTATTTATCACATATATAGTGCTCTGCCTGCATGTATACCTGCAGGCCAGAAGAGGGCATCAGGTTACATTATAGATGGTTGTGAGGCACCATGTGGTTGCTAGGAATTGAGCTCTGAACCTCTGGAAGAGCAATCAGTGCTCTTAACTTCTGAGCTATCTCTCCAGCCTCTAGTCATTTGTTAAGGGAGTACTTGAGAAAGAGACTTGGAAGCGAGTTGGACATTTCAGATCAAGAATAGAAGCAGCCAAGCAAAAGAACAGACTTTAGAATGAGCTCTGCAGTACTCAGCATTGTTAAACTCCAGGTGAGGAAGTGGGCTTTACATCAATACAGCATCTACGGGTGTGTGCCTAAGGCTTGCACTGCAGAGGGCATCCTAGGCACTTTCAGAGTAAGCAAACAAGACTCTGAGCTGTCATCAGAGCCCACTGGAAGCAGAAAGTATATAAGAAACGAGAGCAAAATGAGGTGGGGGAGGAGTTCAGAATCTGAGCAGAATGGTGATGGTTTATAGGAGAGAATCCCAATTTAACCCACCTAACCAGTAAAAGGAACCCACAGCACCATTCAGAGGTAGGGGACATTCTGTGTATCTTGGATTTTAGCATTCTTTTTCTTCAGTTCTCCAGAATTTGGTCTCTTCTGAAAACTGACTTTTTTCTATGGTCAAATGCCATTACATATTTGTCCTTCATGCTTTTTTTTTCCTTCCCCAACAGTAAAACCAAATATATAGATTTATTGTAATGAAATAAACTAGGCCAAATGCCTTCTCTGGAAAAGAGTATATGTGCCCATGTCTTACTAACACTGTAGTGAAGCCAATCAAGCACTATTTCCTGAAAGGAAGAGGTAATATTATTTGAAGAATACAAGAAATGTCACTGAAATCTTTTGCTAACCAATATCTACCTAGGACTCCCCTCCCCGTTATATTAACTTCCCTAGATCCAAGCCTCTAAACGGAAGCAGTGGTTCTCCACTAGGTGAGATAACGGGGTTACATCATCTGATGTCTAATTTGTGTCCTGGAAAGAATTTTTAATTAGTCTGTACTACAAGTTGGCCAGAGGAGTTGATAACAATTTCCTATGATGTTTGGCTATATGACCCATATTAAGAACACCTATATCAAGGGAGAAAGCCATGTTTTTCCATTTACTAATGTCCTGAGTTCAGAATTCCCAGATAAAGTCCTCCTAAGCAAATCCTGGTACAATTTCTAATGGTCCTTAACCAACTGATCAGTGGTCCGTTATTCATCACCTACATTTCTCAACACAAAAGAATGGAGACAGGAGGCACACTGAAGCACACACTTCCATGTTTAGAAGGAATGAGCCAGTTACAAGACACAGACTCACTGAATGACTCAATAAACAACTGCTTGTAGTCTGTAAGAAACACACCTTACTGGCAAACACACACACACACACACACACACACGCACACGCACACACACACACGCACACACACACACACAGATGAAAAGTAAAACAGTATACTAAAAAAGCTGAAAACAGAAGTTATACTCACAATTGAAAAAAAAAAAAATTCAAGCCAAAAGTAGTCGGAGTAGGCTAATAGGCTAATAAGGGGAAATAATTTATTAAATGGATATAATGATTGTAAATATGTGTTCATTGAATGTTGTGTGTTCATTTTCATAAAACAAACAGTAGCTACCATAGATTCACAGACAAGGACAAATACAATAAAAGTGAGTGACTTAAATTCTGTACTCTCAACAGATAGCTCATCTAAATTTTAAAAAATTAATGAAGAAACTTCAGGACCAAAATACACGATGGACTAAATGAGCTTACTATGACATTACAGAATACTGCACCCCACAGGGCCTGCGTGCACATGCTTCTCATAACTCACGGCGCTTTCTATAAAAGAGGTCACATTTTAGGACGTAACACAAGTTTTAACAAGTACTAAAAAGTCAAAAATAGCCTTTACTTCCAGCACTAAGAGTTGGGGTCCTGCCTGGTCTAGATCACAAGCTCCAGTCAAGGCAGGTCTCCATAGTGAGGTCTGTCCCTTACTCAGAAGAAGTAAAAATAATTTCTTACATATTAATTATTAAGTAATAATAAAAGAAAGCTAAAATGCAAGAGCAAAAATGAAGGCAGAAAATTAAAAATTCCTAGAATCAGATGAAATGAAAACAGAAGTTACCATAACCTTTTTTATACAGAAAAGGCAGTTCTAAGGAAAAAAATGTAGAGATGTATGCTTATGCTAAAAATATAACCTAAGCTCCATTAATAATTTAATGAAAAAATTTAATGATATGTCTGAGGATCTTTGAAACACAAGAACAGGCCAAATTTAGTTTAGTCTATAGAAAGAATTAATAAAGAGCAGCATGAAAACAATTGAAATAGAAACCAAAAGAAGATAGAAAGAGTAAAAGCAGAGCTAAGAGATGACTCGGTCAGTAAAGTGCTTGCCAAGACAGCAAAAGAACCCGAGTTACATCTCCAGGGTGCACATGAAAATACTAGGCGTGGAGGAATGTGCTTGTAATCCCAATACTGGGACAGTGGAAACGGAGGAGTCTGGGAAATTGGCAGCCAGCTATTCTAGCCAGCTCAGTGAACTCCAGGTAAAAGTGAGAGACCTTGTCTCTGAAAACAATGTGGAGAACAGAGAAAGATGCTTTAGACATGGCTATGCATATGAGTATGTGTATCTGCACATGTGAAAAGTACCTGTACACGTGCACACACCCTTATAAAACACAGAGCTGGTTCTTCTGGATGATAAACAAAATCAATAAATAGCCTAATTCAATAAAAAGAGAGAAGACCCAAATTAATAACATTAGCGATTAAAAATGGAGGATGTTAGAAACCAATGCAACCCCGAGAATCATTATGGAATATTTTGCAAGTTTCCCTCCCAATAATTTAGAAAATATACAATAGTAAATAAAAAATACTGAAATTTTTTTTTCTAAAATCATGATTTACGCAAGGGTGTTTGTTCCTTCTCTTCCTAATATAGTACTTGAAGTTAGGTACAGAACAGTAAGAAAGAGAATGAAATAACAGAATATAAACAGGGAAAGATGGCGTAAATTATCCCTGTTTTTAAATGACAGAAACTAAACCTAAAAAACTACAAAGGGTCCAATAGAAAACTCTAAGGCTTCATGAAGACTTTCAGAAAGGTGCTAGAATATAAAAATCAACAGACAGAAAGTCAATACTTTTACTATACAAACACAATGGGAGTGAAATTAGTAAAACAATTACATACACGGTAGCTCAAAAACAAATAACAGCAGCAGCCAGAACAACAGCCACCAAATCAACCCTCAGAACAAACCCAGCCCAGGAGCTGAAAGAGAGAAATCAAAGAAGCCATTAAAAAAATGGAGAGATTTCCCATGTTAGTTAGTTAGAACTAATATTTTGCAAATGGATATATTAATAAAAGCAACCTATAGATTCAATCAACCCCTATTAATAATATCTTTACAGACATTCTAAAATCTATATGGAAACACAAAAGACCCTAGGTGATTAAAAAACACCTTAATACATAGTATAAAATTGGAGGTCTCATAATACATGATCTCAGCTTTCGCTGCACAGCCATAGTAATAGAGCTAATATTGTACTTGCACAGAAACAGACAATTAGACCAATGGACTAGAATATAGAGCCAGAAGTCACATGACTAAAGCTGCCTGATTATTAATAAAGATGACAAAGGACAGAGGAGGCAGCTGAAGGCAGAACAGTCTTCTTAACAAGTGATTGCGGGACAACTGGAGCCACATTTAGAAGAATGAAGTTGGATTTCTACCTTTCACTGTATAAAATTTAAACTCAAGGTGAATCAAGGACTTTGATGTAAGGTTCAAAACTTTGAGACTGCCAAAAGGAAAACAGGGAAAATATTCTAACCATTGGCATAGTCAAGAACTTTCTGAAAAAGACTACATTAGTTTAGGATCTAACAGCCAGGGTTGGTAAGGAGATTGGGTGAAACTCAAAAGGTTCTGTAGAGTAAAGGGAACAAGAGAAGGAGGAGACAGTGTGAGGAATAGTAGAAAATCCTCTTCAGCATCTGTCAGGGAATAAAGATCGAGGAGTTACATGGACAAAACAATCAGGGCACCAGCCAGTAAGCTACACAATAAACAGACAAATGAACTAAACAATTCCAAAAAGAAGTATAAAATGCCAATTTTGTGTACACACACACACACACACACACACACACACACACACACACACACGTTCAATATTCTTAGCCACCCAGTAAGTGCAGATAAAAACTACATTGAGATTCTGACTTATTCCAGTCAGATGAGTATCATCAGAGAACAAAGCAGATTGTGGCTTGGATGGTGGTGGTGAGGGAACAGTGTCGTCTGACACTATTACTGGGAAGATGTGCATAAACATGCATTTACCCCAGATAGGGAACCGACAATAGACCCAAGTAAGTATCATCAAAGTCCTACCTGTTGGTCCGATGAGTTTTGCTGGTGCTACTTACAGGAATATGAAAAAGATGTTGCTTACTGGAGCAGAAATGACTCAAAGACAGCTGCATAACCCAAGCCCCTGACCCCTAGTGTGGGTGACAGCTCATTAAAGCTAGAAAACAAGAGTGCGCTGCACAGCTTTCAGGCAGATTAACTGGTTGGAGACTGTCCTTTCTAGGTTGCTCAGTGGGTTTCAACCTCTGCCGTGCAGTTCAGCTGGTCTCTGCTACTTTCAGGCAGCTTGGCTGATCTGTTTCTAACAGGCTGCTTCACCTGTCTGAGACTTTTCTAGGCAGCTCTGCTTGTCTCAGAGTACCTGTTGGTAGTCCTTACTGCTCATGTGCACTTGAGGAAGGGAGGAGCTTAGTGAATCTGGTTAATTTTAAGACTTCTTGGTGCCTTTGAGTTCTTTACCTACTTATTTTTCTATTATTATTATTATTATTATTATTATTATTATTATTATTATTATTATTCCTATTATTATTATTGTAGCCCTGGATGTCCTGGGACTCCATGCTGGCCTTTAACTCACAGAGATCCACCTGCCTCTACCTCCCAAATGCTAGGATTAAAGGCATGTGCCTCCATCACCTGCTCACATCATGATTGTAATGAACTTCTCTGAAGTGTGAAATATTTCACTGTCCTTTAAATATTCCATGCCTTAATGAGCCTTCTTCCAAGATTAAGAGTTTTACCATAGAAGAAACTGCTACACAGCAAGCTGGTACACATTAATGGTATAAATGCAAATTAATGCAGCCATGAGGAAAACCAGTATAACATTCCTCAAAAAAGAAAAACCTAAAAGTAGAACTTCCATATGATGCAACTACATCACTTCCTTTGGGATGTACCCAAAGGGATCAAAGTCAACTACAAAGATGCTTGCATATCCATGCTTATTATACTATTTATCACAGCAAAGCTATGGAATCAACCTAGATATCCAATGATAGTTTGATGGATAAAGAAAATGCCGGAGATGCATATAAACAGAATTTTATTCTGACACAAAGAAAAATATAGCCAAAAATTTTAAGGGAAACTTGATGGAACAGAAGATCATCATGTTAACTGATGGATGTCAAATTCACATACACATACACACACACACATACACACATACTCAAACACAAATGCTCACACACACTAAAATAGTATTAAATGCAATGAGATAATCTTTGTGACACGTTAACTTATTTTAAGCAAGCACTGGAATTAAGAGCTTGAATCTGGTCTTTGAGGTCTCCTGGTCTTCAGTAGGTAGGTAGATAAATGCATTACATGCTGCTGCTAAACAGGTTTTAGATGGTTCTTTAATTTTCAAACATACAAAGACACAGATACATATGAATTAGGAGGTGCTTGCTCTACCATGCTTGTATATGGGTCATAGGTCAGTCAGTTCTCCCTTTCTTCCATATGGGTCCTGGAACCTGAACTCAGATAGTTAGGCTTGAGGGTATGAAACTTGCCAACTGGGCCATCTCTCTGGCCCCTGCTTTCATAGTTTTTATATTTCTAAAGTGATGAGTGCATGCAACTGCTGATCTCCTAAGTGCTAAGTTTGGAATATTCACAGTGAAGCAATCAACATATGAACTGTAACAATGGTACATGGTGAAATCCAGGAACAAAACGGTAAGCTCTGGGGGTACAGACATACTGATGTCTATTGTTATCACCTTGTTTTCTCTCTGCCTTTCTTCTTACTTTTCAGTGATATGGCCTCAGCTTGATTATCTGCATAGAACTCCCCTATAGTCACATTAGAATTATGAAAAATATGTATGAGACATTTTATTTATGCTCAGTGACATGGAGTAGGGGGGTGAATAGGCAGAAGAATATTTTTGTGACAGTTTATATTCCAACAAATAATCCCATTTCTTCCCCTTAATAGGTTTAAAGTGTACTCTCAACACATATTACACATTTTACACATTTAATCATAATCATACTTTCTTCTTATCAGATGTGAATATTCTCCATTTACATATAAGTTTAATTGATGCCTTTCCCTTAATAATTGATCCAGGCCAATTATAGCAGTTCTGTCCTATAAAACTACCATTGATAGAGGAATGCCAAGTAGGAAAATGCTTAAATCCTGAAATAAAAGTGTCTGTGATAAAACTAGGAGCTTTGAATTTCATGGTCCTTTAATATTGCCTTTGAAGTAATGAAAAAGCCATTTCCCACCACTTGCTTCAAGGACTTCACTAATAACACTGTCCACAAAGGACCGATCTTTTTTAAAGCAGGGTATTGTGGCGTTATTCTAAAGCATTTAAAATCATATAACAAACTTTTTCCTGGAATGTCTGAGTCTACCTTTTCCATTCCCTCTAATGAAATGCTTGTTAAGCAGGTTAGCCTGTTTATACCTCACGGAGGTGCCAGGGACAGAGGGGTTGCTGTTCCAAGCAGTCCCAGAAGTAAAGGAAAACAAATTGTAGGTAGTGGTGATGAAGGGCGTCTTAGATGGTTTAAAGAGCCAGGGAAAGCCTTTGCTTTGGTTTTGTCCTCAAGTTCACGGTAGGCTGCAGGAAAACAGCATGGCTATTGCTTTGTATTAGTCTCTGGTGGACACTTGCCCTCCACATAAGCCTCTTCTAACTGGCAGTCCAGTTAGAAAAGACCTGGCTGGCCAGGAAATCAGTAGGTCTTCAACGGGTCAGTGGAAGCTACCCAGATGCTTGCAGAAGTCTCTGTGTTCCTCGAGTTCTGCAGCCATCTCCGAGTGCCCTGAAAACCACCAGACACGCCAAGAAGTGGAATTTCAGAAACCTCCCCGAAATAGGCCGTCTAATTAAAAAAAATAGTTTAAAGTAGAGTTCCCCAGGAGCAAAGAAATCCAAGGAGGAAATGAGTTTCCAGTTTCATTTCACATGGGGTCTTCTGACTAGCACATTGCAAAGGGTAATTATGTAAAATGCTCCTGAGGATCCCTCAGACTGTCTGGATCAAAGGAGAGGTGACTTGGGGTAAGCATGTCAGGCAGGGAGGGGCTTTGTGCACACAGCTCCTTCTCCCTGGCAAAGCCAGGTACGACAATCAGAAATTGCTCTAGGAGGTCACAGTGAGGAATTGGGGCCACTGTTCTACACAGTCATGCCAGAAAGGAAATGGCGTGCATGAATGAACTCAGTGAAAACCAGTCTGAAAGAATGGCCTGATGCAGAAAGGGAGAGCAGCTGGAAGAGTGTACACCTCTCTCCAGCATCACAAGAAACAAGTCAACACTCCCCCATCATACCGTCACACGGTGTGGCTGCCTTCCTTTTCAACGTACTTCGCTTGTTGCACAAGAAATGACAATAGGTCCTATCCAGTCGAAAAGCTTTATCAAGTCTTCCATATAGGGTCTGTTGCATTCTTTGCCCAGCTTCTCTTATTATTACACGATTCTGTATGCATTTGTTAACAAGGTCAAAGGTAAGGGCTGAGACTAATGGGCGCTGTGCTTGTATCTCTGAAAGTTTTAGAGAACATTAACTCTTTTGTTATATTATTGTACTTTATGTTATGTGTGTGAGTGTTTTGCCTGCCTGTGTCTGTGTACCATGTGAATGCATGGCGCCAGCAGAAGTCAGAAGAGGGCACTGAGGCCTCTGAAACTGGAGTTAAGAATGGTTGTGAACCATCATGTTGATGCCGGAAACTGAACACTGGTCTTCTGCCAGAGCAGCTACTGCTATTAACTCCTTGAGCCATCCCTCCTGCTCCGTGCTGCCTTAAATATTTTACAGCCTCAGCTTCGTATCATTGGATTCCTATATTCTAAAATCCTTCCTGTGTTACATCATATGCTACAGTGTGATGCATAGCAGGCTGTGATACAAAAATATGCAATCATAAGCAAGTTATTTCTGAAAGCAAATGCTTCATAGAGAAGGTGACCCCAACCTCTTCAAATTAGGAATATATTTGAATATTTTGAATAATTCTCTTCAAGAATTTAAATGGATTTCACTTTCATGTCTTCCTTTCACTGGATTTAAAAACAAACTAACCCACCTATAAAAAAATATTTGTGATTCACCTTACTGGGAACCAGAGAGAGATTCTATGTGTAGTGCCAGGTGGGGTCATATAAAAGACAAGCTGGCCAGCTTATCTCATCGCATATAACATCATAATTCTTTAAGACTGAAATGGACCTCAGGGAATAGCAAAGCCATCCATTAAAAAAGGATGCAGAAAGGGGCCATCTGTTTCTCAAGCCTGGAAAAGCAGAAGTGTGGGTGTCAGTACAGCTGTAGGCTGAGAGGGGGCCTCTTTCGGTTCCTCCCTTGTAGTCTAGTGTACAGTAGGAGCTGCATTGGCAATCTGGGTGTTGGCTTCCTGCTGGAGATTGCCGGAGTTATGTTGGAACCGTTGGACTTCTCATAAAATAAACAGTCCACTCGAGGGATTAGAAGAATCTTAGGAACAAGCATCACAATCAATTTTAAGAGGTGGGAGTCTTACAACAATTTGTTTTTTAACTTAGAATTTATTCTGCTTAAGTTATGTTCAAGTTATACCTTCTTTAACCAAGGGTATTTATTGAAAGCCCTAAAGCTGAGTTATGTTCTCCAACTTTTCTTGTACTAGGTTTTAGGTGATATTAAGTAGCCTTTCTCTAAGACCAACAAAAGAAATGGCAGAAAAAGCTTAAACTTATCTCTGTAATATTTGAGGTTCTCTAAACAAAAATTCCCTGTATGAGGCCAGATAGATGGGTCAGTAGTTAAAAGCCCTCACCATGTTTTCCGGAGGACCTGAGTTTGGAGCTGAGCACCCACGTCAGGTGGCTCATGACGACCTGTAACTCAAGCTCCCAGAGGATCTGACACCATCTCTGGCCTCTGAGGGCTTTTCCACACATACATGCAAATACTCACAAATATACAAAGATACACACACACACACATACACACACACACACTTAAAAGTAGTACATATTTTAAAACATTCTCTGTATGTTGTAATTAGTTAACTTTTTATACCTGGACTCTGATGTGGCCATGGGAGAGGGTTATAGGGATGTCCCTATATACTTTATCCAAGATACATGGGCTAGGCGAGATGAATCAAGCATATAATCTTAGTGCCTGAAAATCTTAGGCTACATAGTGAGCTCCTGGACACATGTGGTGCACCGTTTAAACAAGGGCAGGATTGGAAAAGAGAAAAGATGGACACTTTGCCTCATTTAGACAATCTTTTGAACGAGGGGGAAAACACTGAAGCAATTTGGACTCAAATGTCGTTGGCCTAAGGACAAGGAAGACACTAAAGAGTAGATGAAACAGCTTCATAAGAACGTGGAAAGCAATAGGATCCTGGGTTTCAGCAGATTCCACGCAGCATTCCCTACCACTGAAAAATGAGATTTCCATAGGAGTGAAAGGGGCTTTGCCTTTGTTAAGGTGGACAAGAGCTGTTTGGCTAAATCTTTAAACAACAATGAAAAACTTTAGAGCCAATGTCTTCCTGTGACCTTCTAGAAGCTGGTCCATATTTATGGGTGATTTACACATCTCCCAATCATGAATTTACAACTGTTCCTCCAGCACTACCATCAGAGAGCACACTACTACCCGGGTTTCCTGGGGAAAATTCACAGCTGGACTAAACACTAACAATGAAAACCAAGTAGCTCATCACTGAAAGCCTGATGTCCCCATGCATGCATCACAATGAGAGAAGAACCTTCACATTCAACACGTCTCAGGATCTTACTAAAATGTTTTCGTTGGGTGTCAGTAATGCAGGTAACCAGTCTTAGTAAGCATGTGGACGTAAACTTAGCCCTTCAACCACAAATCTGAGGAAGCAAGCACCCAAGTTTAGAGACTAAAGATGGAAAATTCTAGTAAGAAAACGAAGTTATTGATTTTTAAGCTGTAAGGACATATATTTCTGGGAGAGTTCTTTCTCCCCTCTGAGCTGTGGACAGTTGATAGCAGGCAGCCTATGCCTAAGTGGGGTCTGATTTGTTTTCTTTGTCTTGAAATGTTTATAAACATGTCGGTGTTAGGTAACAAACAAACAACAACAACAAAAATACCAAGGCCCAGTTGCCTCAGGGAGGATGCTCTCAATAGAGTGCAGTGGTCCAGGCATCCTGGGAAGAGCACCTACTGTGGCAAAACCAGAAAGGCATCATGGAGGTTTATCAACATTTTGGTTCCTAGACCATTTTTCAAGGTCCACCATCAGGAGTCTCAACACTCGAAGTCATTTGATGGTAGATGATAGGACTGTCAGCCAAGAGAAGATTGCAGTAGATTTGACATCAAAGAAAAGGCTTTCCTTTAGAGTTAGTCTCAGTATTGTGCTGTTAGCATGGCACACTCCCATCGCCCAAGCAGGGGGTGGAGGCTGTGCAGTTTACCTCTGCAAATAGCCCTCCATCTTCTGCTCACCTGACACCTTGTCAAGCATAACTACTGTTCCTAGAAGGACACAGAGGTGAGAAGCTACTTCCAGAACCAGGAATGAGTCATTCTCTGTGTTTTTCTCCTCCTTCCCAAAAGCTGGTCCTGTGAATAAAAGCCAAAGCATTGTAGGAGCTATCCACTCACTCTGTCACTAGCTAAAGCCAAAGTTTCTTAGGGGTGGAGGCCGCCATACAGTGTCCAAGGGCTATCCTGAGAACTCCATGCGTAAGGTGACCCCACAAAGTGGCTTTCAACAAAGGTTCTATTTCTCTGCCAAGAAATATGGTGCACTGAGAAGCAAAAGGCTTTTAGAATGCATCCTCATTTCCTTCCCATTACTGTGATAAGACACCATGACAAAATAGCTTGGCAACGAAAGGGTTACAGGACATCACTGTGGGCAGCTCAAAGCAGAAGCAGCTTGAAGCAATTAGTCAAGGTCACATCCATCCTTTAAACTAGAGAGGAATGAATTGATGCACGAATGCTCATTACTCAGCACATCTTCTCCATTCTTACATGGTTCAGGATCTAAGCCCAGGGGATGGCACCACCCACAGTGGACAGTCTTCCTACCTCAACTAATGCAGTCAATACACTCTTTTATAGATATGTGCTCAGACCTGATCAAGACTCTCTCGCCAGGTGATTATAGATGGTGTCAAGTTGACACCTGAAAGTAACTGTCACCTACCAGTGCTAACTGCAGTGCTTAAAATCTATAAATAAAAACAAATGGTGCATAAAGGGGGCATTGAGGAAAGTGCCCTAAAACTATAGGAAAAACTGGGGATGTGAGTTATGTTCCACAATTTCCAGATCTACAGAGGGTACCACACACAAGCTAATTTTTTTTTTTTTACAAAAGTTCTTTATTGTCTTAAAGTTACTGTGCTTTAACTCCATTCAATTTCCATAATAAATTTAGAGGCTTGCACAGGACCACAACTGGGAGCATCTCACTGATGTGGCCCAGCTGAAGGAAACGGAGGATCAGGGAAGATGAAAGTGGCTTGTGACCATCATGTTACTACACTAATGAGTATTGTGCTGATAAGCCTAGCAGGCTGTTGAAAGTTTCTGAGGACACTGACTGAGTAATGGTAGCAAAGATTAAAGAAAGATTCCTTATGTGGCACTGTCACCATGGCATTACACTTCAGAGGCTGGCATGAAGAGAAGGGAAGGAGAAAACACAGAGGACACATTTCTTGAGGCCTTGTGGGAAAGCACCAGAGGACCTGGCTTTAAACTCCACAGGAAAACAACAGCAAGAGAAAAGAGCCACAGACTTGCCATCCTCAGAGAGTGGGTCAAGGCAAGCATCATTTCTCCTTTGTCCCGAGCACAGCGGGGAGCGGGGGTAGAGAGCTTGGACTGTAAATGTGGAAAGATTGCTTTCTGTTGAAAAGATCTCAAGCCCCAGAGTGCACACGTGCCAAGCCAAGCTGTGAAAGTGCATTTTCTAGCAGCCTGGAGGGTGACACTCTTCAGGGTTAGATTACGTGGGATCAGACTGTGACCCCGCTTGACCTTCAAAGCTTCAGAGACCTACCTTCCTCTGCCTTTGAAGCTTGCACTGCAGTGATGTTTGCGATTGTGGCATATTAATTCTACCAATTCAGAAGGAGGTAAACACCTTTAGTGTTGAATATGACACCAGCTGGTATTGAGCAAGTGGTCCCAGGACAGTTTGCTTGGTGCTATGTGTTTTTAGGTGGCTGTATGGTTCTGCCTTCTTCCCATCCCCCACTCATAGGAGAAGGTGAAGATATACAAGACAGCTGACAACAGTGATGGCACCAAGTCTTCAGGGAGCTTTGGATCTGAATTCCGCACCCTTTCCATAGCATACCCTCCTGTATTCGTGGGAGTTCAAACTCCAAATACCTTCCTTTAAAACAAAGCTATTCTGGTCTATAGAACTAGTTCCAGGACAGCCAGGGCTACACAAAGAAACCCTGTCTTGAAAACACCCCCCCCCACACACACACAGACACACACACACACACA
This sequence comes from Acomys russatus, assembly GCF_903995435.1. Lineage (NCBI taxonomy): Eukaryota > Metazoa > Chordata > Mammalia > Rodentia > Muridae > Acomys > Acomys russatus. Next base: position 43,273,450 of record NC_067157.1, on the reverse strand, counting down.
CACACACACACACACACACACACACACACACACACCTGAATAATTCAGCAGAACAAGGTTCTTCATTTACACCATCTACAAAACTGTATGTGATTCAATGCAGGGCTGTGTTCATGCTAGGCATGGGATCCATTATAGCACTACTTGCCCCAAACTGATTTTTATTCCCTCAATTTTAATTTTTAAATTTACTTATTTATTTTCTCTTTTCTTCTTCTTCTTCTTCTTCTTCTTCTTCTTCTTCTTCTTCTTCTTCTTCTTCTTCTTCTTCTTCTTTTTTCTTTTCTTCTCTTTTCTTCTTCTTCTTCTTCTTCTTCTTCTTCTTCTTTTCTCTCTCTCTCTCTCTCTCTAGACAGGATTTCTCTCTGTAGCCCCTGGCTATCCTGGACTTGCTTTGTAGACCAGGCTGGCCTTGAACTCACAGAGATCTGATTGCCTCTGGGATTAAAGGTGTGTGCCCTCATGTCTGGAAAAATTTTATTTTTAATAATGTTTTCCTACTGTGGGCCATGCAATTCAGACTCTTTTGGGATGCTTATTGGTAAAACAGAAGGTTGGGCTACACTCGTGACATTTTTGAATAGATCCTTGAGGATAACACCTCTAAACTACGTGTGTGTGTGTGTGTGTGTGTGTGTGTGTGTGTGTGTGTCTGTCTGTCTGACTGACTGTCTGCCTGTCTATTGAGGCTGATGTTTGTGTCTTCCTCTGTTTTTCTACACCTTATCTTTTGATACAGGGTCTCTCTTGCTGAACCTGAAGGTTGCCATTCAGGCTGGACAAGTTGGCAATCGAACCCCTGAGATCTGTCTTTCTTTGGCTCTAGTATTGGGGTTACAGACAGGCATCACCAAGCTGGCCTTTAAATGAGGGCTGGACCTCTGAAATCAGGCCCTGATGTATGTACATCCAAACCATTTCCCCAGCCCGAAATCAGCTAGGTAAGTAAACCCTCCAGGTTATTGTTAGGCATTGGTTTAATTCTTAAATATTACTTAGATCTACTCTGCGAGCTTATCTTAAACATTATGATTTAGTTTTAAAGAATAATCAAACAAAAGAAGTACAAACTTCGACTTGACAATAAAACTGTGCCACTACATAAAGAATGTGGCAGACTGACAAAAATACAAGTGGAAGCAGATCTCCTAGCCCCGTGTTCTCGCTGTCTCTATTTCCCTCTGCCTCACTTTATAGATCGCACAGACGTCTATGAATCTGTGAGCAATCTCATATCAAATTAAGAACCATCATTGGCCTCCTGTCTTAGACTCAGCTTTTATGGAATCGACTGTCTGAAGTCAATAGTCTGTATATTGTTAGGCTTAAATCTATGAGGAAAATCAACATGAAATCTTTGTGAAAGGCCTTCCCCTTAAACAAATGAATAACAGAAATAACCAGAAGAATCCACCCAGCATTTGAGAAAAGTTTTGCTTTGGAAATATCAGTAATGATTCAGACTGGCTTCACATTCAATTTTCCCTAACCTTCCCTCAGAAAAGTGGTTTTTGTACGACCATCACACCCTTGTGATGTTTAAATGTCAGCTTAAACCTGGGGCGGCCTTCCACGCTCTGGCCCTACTTTCTCTCTTGGGGGAGTTTATAGTCTGAACAGTCACAATGACAGAAGTTTACAAACAGGTGTGCTATGAATGAGTTTCAGTGCCCAGCTGATGAAGTTGTACATGGCACAGTTGACAGATGTGAGCTTGTGAAAGCGTTCCAGATGTTTAAATAGCTCTCCATTCATGGGTGGGGGAATCGGTGGGGGGGGGGTCGGTGAGGGGTAGGAACTGCCTTTTCAAATACACACTATTTGGCCTGCTGTCTGCTGCTTCCAAGTTCTATACATAGAACTACCATTCTGTGCAGTGTGCCCCCAAAATAGAGGACCCAGGCAGTGGGTTTTAACTTTGAGACAGCAAGAAGTCTACTGAATAAAAATCCCCCACTAAGTGCAAACAAATGATCCAGTTTACTTTATAGGATCAATATTTCAATGTCATCTGCTATGAATTATATCATGAGATTCACATGTGGTCAAATACAAGCAGAATCAGTGTCAAAAAAAAAAAAAAAAAAAAGAGCTGTCCCCATGGTAATGCACTTTAGCCACAGGGGACTCACAATGACTGTCTGCCCCTGGGTCTGTGAACAAAGAATAAGTCGAAGAGATGACAATAGGAAAACAGTCAGTTCACTTATTGTGGCATTGCTATTTAGCTCAGAGTAATTATGAGCATACCTCTACTAGTCAGCGTGCAGTGGCTGGGGTTTTGTCAAAGCAAAGAGAGACTGCAGGAATTGAGACGCAGTGGAGTTCTCTGATATTACATTTCTGTGCAGTGAAAGGGTGCAGGGAGCCTGGAGATTTTGCAAGATCGTTAAGTTGGCATAATATTGAGACTGCTATCATACATCCTTCATAAAGTTTAGCCTAAGAAAAGGATAGATAACAAATCTGGTGAAATTATTTTTTATTAACAATTAATGAGAGGATCATTTAACTTCCTAGGATGTAGTTTCATAGCCACAGCTGGAAGGTAACTTGGCACAACTCTTGATATAGAAGGACTACATCGTGCCGTAGGAATGCACATGGCCCCTGACACTACAGGTTCATTTTTTAGGGATTCAGCCTAGGCAAACATGGGAGGTTTTAAGATGAAGGACAGGAATGTTAACACAGGTTCAACTTGCAAGAGCGAGACGTTAGACACCTTACTGTGTTCAAGATGAATATACTTGTCAACCCTATAGAACCTGTCAATAGGTAACCCACACTTGGGAGAGACATTGTGGCATGGAAAATCTTTGGGATGTGTTACCTGATACTTTAGAGTGTTAGTTAATACAAAAGAGTCTAATTCAATTGGTAGAACTCAGTCTCCAGTGTCTGTGAAACCTGAGTTTTGGTTAACTTCCCAGATTAAGAGTTCGCCTTGATTGTGCGTCTCTACATCTATTTCCACCAGCTTCTAGATGAAGCCTCTCAGAAGACAATTATGCTAGGCTCCTATCTGCAATCATAGCAGGGTACTGTTAATAGTGTCAAGGCTTGGCTCTCTCTCCCCTGGGGTGGGTCTCAGATTGGGCCAGTCACTGGTTGACCTTTCACTCAATCTCTGTTCCATCTTTATTCCTACACTTCTTGAAGGCAAGACAAACTTTGGGTTGAAGTTTTTTTTGGTGGGTTGGTGTCCCCTTCTCTCTACTAGAAGTCCCACCTGGCTATAAGAGGTGGCAACTTCAGGCTATAGATTCCCTGCTGCTAGGAGTCTCAGCTAGGGTCACCCCCATAGAATCCCAGGAACTCGCTCTATCTCAGAGATGCCCACCTCCCACTGATTTCCACTCTCCAATAAGCAGAGCTGAGGGAGGAAAGAGTGGGAGGAAGGACTGAGGAAGCTAGAAGGGTCAAGGACACCACAAGAAGATCTACAGAGTAAACTAACCTGGGCCTGTGGGGCCTCACAGAGACTGAAACACCAACTAAAGAGCATGCATAAGCTAGACCTAGACCCCCTAAACATATGTAGCAGATGTGTGGCTTAGTTATGATGTAGATCCCATAACAATCGGAATAGGGGCTGTTTCTGACTCTGTTGCCTGTCTTTGGATACCTTTCCCCTAGTTAGTTTGCCTTGTCTGGCTTTAGTAGGAGAGAATGTGCTTAGTCTTGCTGCAATTTGATGTGCCTGGGTGGGTTGGTACCCATGGGGGAACCTCTTCTCAGAGAAGAAGGAAAGGGGAAATGGGAGAGGGGCTTGAGGGTGGGACTGGGAGGAAAGGAGGGAGGGGGCTGCAATCAAGCTATAAAGTGATTAAGTTAGTTAATGAGTGAAAAAATGTTTGCCATGAGAACGAACACACACACACACACACACACACACACACACACACACACACACACACACACACACACACACCCCTGAATGAAGACAGGCTGGCAAGTTTGCAGAAAGAACAACTTATAGAGGGAGACAAGGTCATCTGCATATCCATCAAGGGTTGTGCTCACAACTCTTCTCTAACAGGGCATCTAATCCCAGCTATTAGATTAACCCCTTGGCTCCCAGCACCTTAGTCCCAGTGGGGAACAAGGGTAGGAATCTGGAGAAGTGAGTGCCAACCATTGTTCTTCCTGGATGACAAAAATGTATTGATCAGGCTCTTAGTCATCTATACTTTTATTTTTTAAAAATTTAATAGTATAATACATGGAGCATGAATATATAAAGTTCTAGATAGAAAGGTGGATAGAAACCATCACTGTGAGATAGATATGTACATAAACATTACAAGGATTGCCAATAACTCATACAATTAATATGTGTCTAAGAATTGAGTAAAACCACCAGCTGCAGCCTGGGGAGATGGCTCAGTGGTTAAGAGCACTGGCTACTCTTCCAGAGGACCTGAGTTCAATTCCCAGCTGCCACAAAGCTGCTCCAAACTATTCATTTGTAGCTCCAGTTTGAAGGGCTACGACACCCTCTTCTGGCCTTTGTGATCCCTGCATGAATGTGTTTAACATGCATGCCAACAAAATGCTCACATACATAAAATTAAAATAAAACCTTTAAGGAACTGGGTAAAACCTGCACAGACCATTATGTAAGAAACAAACTGAAAATTCTGGACACCATTTATTTCACAAGGAGGAAAAGTAACAACAGTGCTGTCTCCCATGGGAAGCTAGACAAATGTGTCAACCTCGGTTTAGTTACAGTGTCTTTCACCGGGAAAACAGAGACTTCTGCAGATAAAACCAGAGTCAGACCTTGCGTAGCCTTGGCTCCCTTCTAGCAAGCCATGGCATTGGCATTGGAGACCAGGAGTTACTGAGGGATCACGGCTGTCTTGCAAACAGGAGGACTTGAGTTCAATCCCCAGAACCCATGTAGAAGAAAAGCCAGGCTGAGTGGTTGGGGTTCTCGGGAAGGAAAGATGGGTAGATGCCTGGGACTTGGCTGGCCAACCAGTGAAGTCTAGTAGAAGAGTTCCAGGCCAGTGGGAGACTGTTTCAAAAGTAAAAGGTGCCTGAGAAAGACACCTGAGGTTGTCCTGTGACTTACTTTCTCTCTCTCTGAAGTGCCTTTGGCTCAGTGAATGCACCTAGAAAAGTGTGTGTGTGTGTGTGTGTGTGTGTGTGTGTGTGTGTGTACATGCATACATGCCTTCATGTACCTATTCAATTGCATACAGTACGCACAGGCATGCGTCTAGTAAATATTATAAAAGTTCATCACACCTCCACTTATAATCCATCCTCACAGGGCTCTCTCTGTGCTTCCTGCTTCTAAACTGATGTATTTATTCAATTGTTGAATCCTAAATCTGTTCTTACAAGACTGGTTCACTCATATACTATGATAAAACCCCAAATCCACTAAAACAAATTCCAGATTCATTTGTAATTTTTATTTATGTCATGACCTTCTCAAGACAGAGATCATGCAGCCAGATCCTGTTTTCATAGGTTTCTGGACTAGTCCTAGGAAATTTTCTGTCTTTGTAATAATGGAATTTAACTGAAATGTAGTCAGAGTTATTTATATATTCTCCTGTTGGTATTTGCTTCCATCCCATCCCACCCTGGTTGACTTCATTCTTTTCAGCCCGTAGACTGTAAACATGCTTCCACAAGTAAAAATTATTGAAAAAGATATTTTAAAATACTTTAAGAGCTATGTCACTCCTTTAAAAACATTCCCCATCCAAATTCCAACCATGAGCAATAATTAATGAGCTCATTGGAAGCAAATGTTGACTTGTTTTTTTCTGCGTTTGCTTTTATAGTTAACTGGCATATGAATAGTTTCACCTGGTCTGAGGTAAAAGTCTGAGAAGCAATGATGCCTGTTTTCATTTCCTCTTCTTATCAAAGGTAACACATCATTTATATTTTCAAGTTAGCTTCTATTGAAGAATTGTCTGTCTAAAATGAAACAATAAAATAGAAATCACGGAACTGGAGAGACAACTTGGGCAGGCAAACAAGTGCCCCACAATCATGGGGCCCTGGGTTTGGATCCTCAGCACGTATGTCAACTAGCCATGTGTGCTCATGCCCATGTCTCACAGTCCCTGCAACAAGAAGCTGCAGGTGGGTGGGTCCCCAGAATAAGAGCTCTGTCTCAAAAGACAAGGAGAAGAATAAGCAAGGAAGAATCCCAGTGTTCACACACACACACGCACGCACACACACATACACACACACACGCACACACACGCACATGCACACACACATACACACACGCACATGCACACACACATACACACACGCACATGCACACACACATACACACACGCACATGCACACGCACACACACACGCATGCACACACGCATGCACACAAGCACACATGCATTTTCAGTAGAATATGTCAGAACAAAAGCAGATGAACCAGAAGGAAGAATGAAATGCGAGCAGATGATTGGAATGAAAAGCAAACATACAAGAGAAAAGGCTAACACAAGCAAAAGTTATTCCTGAACAGAAGAACTAAATTTATACAGTCATTTAGAAGAAAGAAAAAGCTTGAAAGAAGAGAGAGAGAGAGAGAGAGAGAGAGAGAGAGAGAGAGAGAGAGAGGGAGAGAAGGGAAAGATAAGTAAATTATAGTCACAAGAAAAAGATGAAAGCCATTCTAATGCTGAAAGGGATTAGAAATGTAGGAAAAGATTATAACTTCATAATAGTAGACAAACTACTTAAAAAATTCCACCCCAAACCAACTTAAGAATAAACAGAAAGGCTGAATAGTACCATATTTTGTGAACATTTGGAATCATTAAATAAAAATATTTCTAAAAGGAAACACCAGGTGGTATTTATTACCCATAAGTTATACCAAAAAATATTTCAAAGTTTCAAAATTATCCAAGTTATACCAAAGAGTACTAAAAGAGAAAATATTTTCCAAACTCAATTTTTGGGATAGGAGGAAGTAATATGATCATAATTCTCAAATGTAACAAGAAGAGAACAAAAGAAAATTATAGCACATGCTTATATATATATATATATATATATATATATATATATATATGTATATATATATATATATATATATATATATATATATTTCTGTCAGTTTCAAATGTTCCTGTGCCTTTTATTCTCTTTCAGACTTCACACAGAGGCAAGGGATGTAGCTCAGCTGACAAGGGTGAACTGAGTGCTGATTATGCACTCAGTTTTCTATCCAGCACCACCTCAACCCAGCTGTGGCATTACACCACTGTGCTCCAGCACTCAGATGGAGGAGGGTCAGAAGTTCAAAGTCATCCTGAACTACTTAATGAATGGGAGGGCCACATCAGATCCACGAGATCCTGTTTTGTATAATTGAGGCTCATGGTCACTTTCTGAGGTCATAGAGTCAGCTTTGGGAAGGGAAACGAGGACAATCCCCTGCTTGTATTTTAAAGAAAGATGTTCAGGACTCTCTGGCTGTCTTTAAATGGCTAAGAAATGGTGATGATTTGCAAGCCTAGTACTAAATGCACCAAGCTGGTCACTGTTGCCAGGCGCTGGCCTACTCCAGGGTGTTACTGGGAAGAAAATCGTCTGTGTCACATATTCTATTCTGTTGGGCCTTTGCACCACAGTATCTTGGTCCCCAGAATCATTAATACAAAGTAGATACAATGGTCTTGAACAAATGGAGTATCTGAAGCAAAGAGTATAAAAGACAAACAAGTTGGATTTACAGGTGCGCACAAGAGTTTAATGCAACGCAGTCCTGTTTAATGCATTTCATCACATTAGCAAAGTAAGGATAAAAATAACTCGATAGTCACAGTGACTTCATAAAAATGTATAGTGTGAAAATAAATTTATTTAAGCAACAAAATGATGGAGAAGATATCAAATAAGTCTAGTTACAAACAATATGTATTATACCCAGTGAGGTATATTAAAGCATTCCTCTTTAAGAGTGAAAACATCAGAATGTTTTTTACTAATTTCTATTAATGAGGTGCTTCAGGGGCTATGTGGATATCTGAGTGGGTAACATAAATGCAGACATGGGACCTCTGTAAAACACCAGACACGTTGGCAATCACATGTAATGCCAGTGCTGAGGACATGAGGAAAGGATGATCCCATCCTCGGGGCCTGCTAGCCACCCAGTCTAACTGAACTGGTGAAGTCCAACTTCAGAGGAAAACTGTCTTAAAAATGAGGTAGAGAAGGGATTGAGGAAGAAATCCAATGTCAACCCTGGTCTCCTCATGCGTGTGCACATATGAACATACACACATGCACATATCCATACAGATAGCACACACACGTACACATATAGGACACACACATGCACATATCCATACAGATAGCACACACACGTACACATATAGGACACACACATGCACATATCCATACAGATAGCACACACATGTACACATATAGGACACACACATACACATATCCATACAGATAGCACACACACGTACACATATAGGACACACACATGCACATATCCATACAGATAGCACACACACGTACACATATAGGACACACACATGCACATATCCATACAGATAGCACACACACGTACACATATAGGACACACACATACACATATCCATACAGATAGCACACACACGTACACATATAGGACACACACATGCACATATTTATACAGATAGCACACACACGTACACATATAGGACACACACATGCACATATCCATACAGATAGCACACACACGTACACATATAGGACACACACATGCACATATCCATACAGATAGCACACA